>NC_056741.1:1138217512-1138254059 GCF_019279795.1 Protopterus annectens | reverse complement strand
TAAAACCTTAGTTTTTTTAAATGATGCTCTACTGTTTCAGACTGTACCAGTATGTCATCTATGTAATGAAGCACTGATCCATCTTCTTTTAACCTACTTAGAATTTTACCTACTGTTTGGTGAAATATTACCAGACTATTTTGAAAGCCTTGCAGTAAATGTGTCATGAGATACTGCTGATTGTTAAAAGTAAAGGCACATTTGGGCCAATCCCTTTTCCTCAGTGGTACGGCAAAAAATCCATTTGCCAAGTCAATGACTGTGAACCACTGGCTTTGTGGTTTTATATTATCTGCTAGTTCAGGAACTCCTGGGATTACATGCACCCTAGGGGTAGTGTATTGATTTACTTTTCTCAAATATATGGCTAATCTGTAACTACCATCTTTTTTCTTAACTGGCCAGATGGGTGAGTTTGTTGGACTTTCACCTTTTGCTACCATACCTGTCGTTTCCCAATCTGCTATGCACTTTTGCATGTCTTCTTCTGCTTCTTTTGGTATTGGGTATTGCTTTTGAAAAGCGGTATAAAATCCTGTTCATTTCCTATCCCTACTGGAATTTCTAGTTTCCCATAGTCTGTCGGTCCTTTTGACCACAATAGCGGAAACTGTGCCTGCAAGGACTGCCATGCATCCTACGTGTCTGCATGTACTGCCCTTTGCATTTTTTTCAGTGTCTCATCTATTTGTATGGCACAACATGTAAATTCTTTTGCACCCTTCCATATTATGCCATTTGATACATCTATGACCAATCCAATTTTGTTCATAATATCCATACCTATAATGGTCGATGCACTTGAAGGGTGCATCAAAAAAGATCCATGTATGCCTGAATCATTTTTTGTAAACTGTATGGACAAATTTTTACTACTGACTGCTATACAGCCAGTGCCATTAAAACCTGAAATGCATGTTCTTTTTTTAGGATCTGGTGGGAGTGGTCGGCTAGTAACTGATACATTTTTCCACAGTGTCCACTCTACCCAAATATCAATTAGGGGCCTTCCATCCCACCCCTTCATAAAAGATGTCAGAAAAGAAACTTCTTTGGTAGGGGGGGCACACCCCTATTGCATATTTTCTCAGTCATGTGTATCTGAAGTTTTTTCGACTGCACATAACTGTAACTGTACTACTTGCTCTTCACCCTCATTGTCATCCCCTTCACTGTCATCTACGTACTTAAACTTTGTAACCTCTGCTTTTAAACCTTTTGCATATTGTGGATTAATGGGTGTTTGGGCCTGAAAATCTTCTGGACAATCTACCGGACATATATTCCCCTGTGGTGTCATTTGCTTTACCTTATAGTTATCTTTTCCCTGGTTATAGGGCCTTTGCCCCTTCACTTGTTGCTTTCCCGTGTTTTCATCTGTAACTTGTTTAATTAACTTACCCTTTCTTTCCTGAGCTTCCCTCCATTTTCCGTAATATGGACAATCTTTTTTAAAATGACCAGTTTGCTTACAGCAAAAACACTAAAAACATTTTTCTTCCCCATGTTCCTCGGTGCTCTTTGGTGCCGGGGGTGCGGAAGCTACTCTTTGCTGCCTTTGTTGTCCTTGGTCTATCCAATGGCTTCTACCCCTCCCTTTTGAATGAACTTCTACGACTTCAAAAGGTTCCATGTCGTCATCTACTGTGAAGACATGGTGGGAAAAAAAGACTGCCGTCATCACACATTGTTTTTCCTCTCATTAATTTTTGCACTACATCATGCAAATCCTTTGAAGTTTCTTGATAGATACACTTAATGTCACCTGCTACCCCCTTCACTTGTTCTAAGAAGCCGCGAATAAGCTGTTTTTGAGTGTCCTGATCTTTCATATCCTCATGAGATTTATTAAATACTACCTGATACGCTAACTGAAAGTGGTCTGCCTGTTCAAGCATTTTGTCTGAAATTACAATATAGAAGTGATCTAACAACTTAGTAGTCAACAGTTGGCCCTGTGTGTATGCCTGTAGCACTGCTGCCATACGTTGCAGCTGAGTGTTAAGAGGATAGTTTTTTAACTGAATAAATGTTTTAAAACACTTAGGAATAAATGTCCAGAAACATTTGGTCAAAGAATCATTCCATGCATCTGCACCTGCAGTGTAATTAACCCATTCCTCAAAAGCTAACATGTTGTAAAATATACCTTTTTGTCATTCCATTTTGGCAGGGTCTGTAAAACTCTTGATTGTTGATACAAATCAGCTGGTGTAGCTGTCCCAATAATATATATGGGCTGCCTGACAGTTTCCCCTGCTGCAGTTTCCAATTCTTTAAGACTGTCTTGTAGAGTGTTAGTTCTTGATCTAGTGTCCTGAGCTGTGCGTCTGTCTAGATCATACTGCATTTGTTTATACTGTTCATCTTTAGCTTGCCCTTCCTCTACCTGTCTCTGTAGTGTTTGTATTTGCTGTTTGTATTGTTGAAGTTCAAGTTGCATGGTGTGAAAATGTGCAGTTTTATCCTGCTCTGCTTGTAATTCCTGTGTAAGCAAGTTAAACCTTGTTTCCCAATCTTGGGGAGTGTTATGTTTATGTTCAAGGGCTTATAACTGACCCTCTAGGCTACCCAAACATTGTGATAACAAAGTTGCCATAGACTAATGGAGAATATTACATTCAGTCTGAGTATCCCTTTGAAATTGTTTAAACTGTTCATTTAGCTTTTGTTTAGAGTCTGGTGATAAAGCTGAATTCTATTGTGAACAATAAGTAATAAAAGGTGTTACCAAATCAATGTCTGGGTCTTGTAAGAGCTTGTATTTAAACTCAGTAATATCTTTTAAAAGGGTTTCAACAGTACATACAGGAGAACCTGTGAGTGTATTTGGATATGAATACAGAGGGGAACATAAGGGCTGTATGTCAGGGGATGTATCCCTGGATGTAACCTGTGTAAGAACCTGTTTGTGGCACTGTAGACAGATTTACCATCACTGTCACAAAACACGCACCCTGGTCTGTACTTATAAGTTTTGACATTAGACCAGTACCAGTCATAGATAATAATCCATTTACACAGAGCATTGACATCAACATTACCCAATAAGGTACTGCATGTACTATTGTGTTGTTCATACCAGTCTTTAAAATCTAGCCATACCTGTGCTGGACTGTCATTACTGTCTACCTGAATGGTAGTTTTACATTTAACACTGTTTTGCTTAATAGCATCCATGCTGTAGAGTGAGAAACAAAGAAAAGAATTGCCAGTTTCTGTGTGGAAGGTGATCAAGTCTTCCGTCGAGAAAGCGTGGAAAGTCCCTCGTTGATTCTCCCAAAAGTTGGTCAACACTGCTGGCAGATTCAAATGTGAAAATGTACAGGCATGTGAAACTTGCAGAGATGCATTGTTCTGCTACTGGATACTGTGCAGAAGAAGGAAGCAAATGTTTGCTCTGGAACTGGACGTACTAACTGAATAAAATGAAAAAGCAGCTGTAGTTGTCACAAGGAGAAACCATGCGTTCCGTCAACTGTGGCTTGCCATTGAAGAATTCTGTGCTGCCTTCTGTTGGTTACTTCTTGTTATTTACATTTGCATGCAAGCACACCACAGTATATTAACTCTTAGTATAACCAACTACTTTTAAATACTGGATTGTACTAAGTACAATAAATACACGTCGGCAAACTGCTTCAGTAAACTGCTTTAGTTAGTACGACATTTCTGTTACATTTGACTTTTGGTTCTACAAACACACAACACATATGCTGTCAGTGCTCTATAGCAAATTCCCAAAGTCTGTTTATGCATAGTTACATTTATACCAGAAGATCTGGTATATTTCCAGAGTCTGATGTAAAACAGTTCTTTCTTTGTTCTTCTAATTTATGATTTGTCCTTTCTTTAAGCTTGGTGGTCCAAGGAAACGGAGCTTTCTGAAGCGCAGTGTTCCACCGCTTATCTATGTTTCTTGCTTGATGTTTCAGCTTTACTTCATGGATGTCCTTGCAGCTGCCATCTACATAGTTATTTTTACAGACTTTTGTTTCTCAATAACATACTCCTTTGCATGGACGCCAAAATCAATTTAAGCTATTATATGTTTACCAGCACATATACTACTTTCTATTTTTCAGCATTTTACTCTATTTCTAAATTAACCCTTTCATATTATTCTTGCAGCTTTTATTCAAGCTAATAATCATGCTAGCAACAGTTTGAAAAGACAGTGAATAAAACAGAATAATACTAATCTTTCACAGGCACTCACAAATATGGGAGAGCCCTGCACCTCCCCCAGTGTTGCATCCCACTGGTTAAACAAAAGTCAACTGGGTAACTCCAATAAACCCTGTAACAGTTAGGAACTATTCCAAAGAAAACTATCACCTATTAAGTGACAGTTTGTCAAAATTCAGCACCCCCCCCCGTCCTGAGTACACAACAACATATACTGCATTGTTCACAGAGTCCCTGTATAACCATGTAAATGGTTCCATAGAAGCTGATGTACCTACCAGAAATATGCCCAAACCAGCTCAAAAGCAAACCACTCTGGTGGGATCTTAACCTAAATAAGTTATACAACAAATGGAAAAAAAGTCATGGCTAAAATCAAGAAGAGCAACTCCCAGAAATATAGAACTCATCAAATTAAACAGGAAGCTAAGAGGACTAATTAAGTCCATCAAGGCCAATTATGAGGTCAAGATACCCTTCCAGGCAAAAGACGACCACAATGCCTTCTACAGCTATGTCCAAAACCTCAAAGGAAGCACACAGCCATGTGCCAAACTGGTGGTAAGCGATGCCACTTTCACTGAACAAAGTGACATAGTGAACCTGCTGGCTGACAAATTCAACTCATACTTTACCACCTCACTCCCACGCAGCCACCAGCCCAAAAAATACATACAAGCATAAACACCCAACTATAAGCAGGGAACAGGTGTTGTCAGTGATTGCTAAAAACACAGCCTCAGTGGGGCCCAACAGTATCCTGGGATACCTCTTAAATAGCTTGAAACAAGATCTGTCAGGGCCACTTGAGATACTATTTAACTGTAATCTCAAAACAGGCTTTAGGTCAACACGAATGGAGGACTGCAATGGTTATCCCTCTCCACAAGGGTGGACCATCCTCAAGAACTGCAGACCCATTATTTTGATTACCTTATAGGCAAAGCTATGGAATGTACCATCACAGAAATGATGAACAAAGATATAAGCAACCTTCAGACACTGGACCAACCCAGTTTAGTTTTGTCAGGGGAAGGCCATGCCTGCTAAACTTGGTGGACTTCTTTGAGAAGGGCACCAAGGCATTGGATGAGGGGAAAATGGTGCATACCATCTGTCTAGATCTGGATAAATCTTTTGATACAATACCACACACAGGCATTGTTGATAAACTCACTGAACTGGGCATAAATCCCTACATAACAAGTTGGATTACCAGCTGGCTCACTGATAGGACCCAGAAACTCAGGACTGATGAGACCACCTCCATTAAGGGAATGGTCACCAGCAGGGTCACTCATGGCTCCATGCTGGGTAAGCAGCTCTTTGGCATCTACTTCTTGGAGATCAAGGCTAATGTCAAGGCCCTTTATTTGACCAAGTTCTCTGATGACTGCAAATTAAGAGCTATCATAGATTCCACCTAAAATGCCAACATCCTGAAAGAGGGTCTAATACAGACAAATGACTGGTGCCAAAGTCACTGCTTAAAACTCAGTGCCAGGAAATGCATTATATTTCCTTTTGGGAAATCAGACACCCAGGGAAAATAAGACACCCCTAAGGGTTGAATAAGTAGTCAGGGATTTGGGAACATATGTAGATAGTAAGCTGGCCTTTGACTAGCATGTTGCCAAGGTAGAAAGAAAATCATTCTGTGTCACCCAGTTTATAAATAAGGGCATGGCATCCAGGTCCAGGGAAGTTTACTCTGCCCTCATCAGCCCTGTCATTGAGTATAATGCCCCCTTCAGCATGTAACTAACAAGACATATACAACAACTGGAATGCCTGCAGAAATTCTTTACCAAGAGAATCCAGGACATAAACACATTATCCTATGTGATCGCCTTAAAGCCTTATCTCTGTACTTAGCCACCTATAGACTACAGAAAGGTGATCTCGGCCTGGCATGCAAGGTATCCTTGAATTCATCTCTGTTGGACCTTTTGCACATCCACAGAATGAACAGCATCAGAACTACTAAATCTAAGGATTTAAATTTTGCTTGTGACATAAATAGGACATGCTAGTGAGACAGATATGTGTCTCAAAGAATCCTCATTCTCTGGAATAGGTTCCCCATTTATGTGTAGCAGAGGACCTCACTAACCTTATTCAACCATAACCATGACCAGTGGATGGGAAATCTGACATTCAATCTAGGTCTGGCCCCCATGTCTCAGAGGCGGACAGTAAATTATGTCCAAACTAACATACCCCCTTCATTAAATATTTATTGTAATTCTAACTAACATACCCTCTCCTAATATAAACTTCCAAGATACAAAGGGACTCATTTGGAGGGGGCGTGGCCAAGGATGAACACAGGATAGCAGCAGATTTCTTCAGCTCCACCAATTTCATTACATTGACAGGAATTAATTACTTAAAAAAATTAATTTTTGAAGTAATTTTCTTTCTAAATACGTTTGTTTTATATAGTTCTTGAACTATATCTAAAAAAGAAAGGAAATCTTAATAATATTCCTGTCAGAAATTACTTTGGAAATTTTCCTGTCAGTTTATCAGTCTGAAATGAGTTCCAGTAAAACAAATTCTCAAGACTCCAGCATCAAGAAAGAACTTCAGTCTCTGATAATTATAGTCCAGCAACTTACTGCTAAGATGGATAAAATGGATACTAAAATAGACACTTTCATAGAAAAAACTACAAAACAAATAGACTTGTTACATATGGACCTGCAACAACAGAAGATCCAGATGACAGGCATAGAAGAAGCTGTGAATGACATGGAGAATAGAATACAAGAAGAGGAAATCAACATTGAGTTTCTGCTGAAACAAAATACACATTTACAAACAAAGCTGGATGACCTGGAAAATAGATCTAGGCGCAATAACATTAGGATTTTTGGACTGCCAGAAAATATTGAAGGTAACAATATTACTTCTTTTTTAACAACATGGCTCCTAAAACTTTAGATTTACCAGAAGCACTCTCTTTTGTTATCGAAAGAGCACATAGATCTATAGCTAATACTAACTCTAACAAAAACTATCCTAGATCAGTTATAGTTAGATTTCTATCATCTTTTGATAAAGAGATGGTTCTTAAATCTGCTTGGGCTAAAGCTCCTGTTAAGATTAATGAAACAACTGTGCGTTTTGACAATGACTATTCTTCCATGGTATTAGCTAAAAGAAAAGTTTTTCTGCCACTAATAAAGGAGCTTAAAAAAGCACAGTTTAAAACATACCTTCTGTTTCCTGCCAAGCTTAAAATCTTCCTTCCTGATGGTCCTAAAATTTTCAATGACTTAGACTCTGCTTTACTGTTTATCAAAAAAAATAAGATTTTGGAAAAAATAGAAGAAATGGAATGGGCTAGTCCTTCGTTAAAGAGACTGGCAACTGAAACTTCGTGGAAGACTTCAGGGAAGAAGAAGAGACTAAAAAACAAATTATTTGTACTATGTTTTTTTTTTCTCTCTCATTTAATTTTATTATTAATCTTTTTAAATATAGTTCCTGCATTTCCAAGAAGCAACAAATATTTTGAAAAAGATTTAATCAAAGTTATTCTCTGTGTGCAAAGAAATGTTTTGTTTCATAACTAGTCAAAATATCTGGAGATTTAATGGCAAGCTATGATTTAACTTGCTTCTCTTTCTGAAGAGGAAAAATAAGGTCAGTAATTTGATACATTTTTTTTCCCCTTAAAAATTTATATGTTCTTCAAATGCTATTCCTAATTATACTTTCTTGATTACACTGCTTATGCTTGTTTGTAAATAATCTGTCATGCTTTAACTAATAATAATTAGAACTAAATAATAGTAAATAATATGTTTTATTTTTAACTCTATTAATATAAACAGTAAGTAACATTCTATTGTATATACTTCTTATAGCTTTCTCTTACATTTTTTTTTATTTCTGCCTTACACCCTTTTACTTTCTGCTCTCTTTTCTTTTCTTTATTAATATATAGAAATGCTTTTGATCATATAGACACAGTAAATAATAAGATTTGCATAGGAGTTGAGTTGGGACAAAAATGTTGAGTTTTGTTACTTATTAATATTTTTGGGCTTGATTTCACTTACATAGAGTCTGTAATAACCTGTAGAATGCATTGTGAAGGTTTTGTCATGTTTAGATGCATTTACATTGCTAAATGAATGTTTGTCACTAGTTTTTAATAAGTTTCCCGCCAAAATGTTAAGAGAGACAAACTGGGATGTGGGCTGTCTCATGCACAGTGTCCATGAGCTACTTCAAAAGCTTCAACGCTCAGAATTCTCACAGAGAAGCTGAAAGCAGCTAGTCTCACCTCTGACCTAGATATCACACTGACACATCATAGATGCAGAAATGACACTACCTAATTATACTTTCTTGATTACACTGCTTATGCTTGTTTGTAAATAATCTGTCATGCTTTAACTAATAATAATTAGAACTAAATAATAGTAAATAATATGTTTTATTTTTAACTCTATTAATATAAACAGTAAGTAATATTCTATTGTATATAATTCTTATAGCTTTCTCTTACATTTTTTTTTATTTCTGCCTTACACCCTTTTACTTTCTACTCTCTTTTTCTTTTCTTTATTAATATATAGAAATACTTTTGATCATATAGACACAGTAAATAATAAGATTCGCATAGGAGTTGAGTTGGGACAAAAATGTTGAGTTTTGTTACTTATTAATAATTGTGGGCTTGATTTCACTTACATAGAGTCTGTAATAACATGTAGAATGCATTGTGAAGGTTTTGTCATGTTTAGATGCATTTACACTGCTAAATGAATGTTTGTCACTAGTTTTTAATAAGTTTCCCGCCAAAATGTTAAGAGAGACAATCTGGGATGTGGGCTGTCTCATGCACAGTGTCCATGAGCTACTTCAAAAGCTTCAACTCTCAGAATTCTCACAGAGAAGCTGAAAGCAGCTGGTCTCACCTTTGACCTAGATATCACACTGACACATCACAGATACAGGAATAGCAGATTAATAATATGTGTTACAAAACCTATGTCCCAAACATATACATTACTATAACTCATTTAATTCATCTGATTGACAAGCATAAATAATTTTATAACTCTATACTGGAAGAAATTGTCATGTGATATATTTTAAAGCAGTAGTATTGCATGTTTGTAAAATCTGGTTACTAAAATGTGTTTGCTGTGCATTATTTTGTATAAAGCAGACAGATTTATTGAAGGGACAGCAATGTAAGATGGTGCTCAGTAAAGATACAACTCAGTGAGATCATATATATATATATATATGTATGTGTGTGTGTGTGTGTGTGTATGTGTGTGTGTATGTGTGTGTGTGTGTTTGTGTGTATGTGTGTGTGTGTGTGTGTGTGTGTGTGTGTGTGTGTGTGTGCGTGTGTATGTGTGTGTGTGTGTGTGTGTGTGTGTGTGTATGCATGTGTATATATATATATATATATATATATATATATATATATATATATATATATGTATATGTGTATATGTGTGTGTATGTGTGTATGTATTATATATATATATATATGTGTGTGTATGTGTATGTATGTAGATATGTATATAAATGTTTCTGAGAATCTGCTTAACTATGAAGTATGATTTATAACAATTTCTATGAATACAATATTTCATTCTATTGGCAATAATGAGTTTGAGTAAATGCTCATATACAAGCAATTCAAGTTTTTTTTGGAAGCTGATAACTGTATTTACATGACAGAAAATAGATGCATCCTAATATATGTAATGTCTGAATCATATTAGCCAAAGTTTTTGATTTAAATGAATGTTAGAACTTATTTTTCTCTCCTCTTGATTTCTAACATCAAGATTATTTGAATGCTATTTGAATACAAGTGTTTTATATTACACGGATGTATATAGTAGTATGAACAGTTTTTAAAAAAAAAAAAAAAAAAGGTTTATTTTAGTTTATATGATGCTGTTTTACCAAATGTGTAGTCTTGTCTTGCTAGATAATTGAATTGAAAACTGTTAACTTCAGTTAAATATAACTAGTATTAAATTGATAAGGTGGTAGCTGACGTACTGCTGCTTAGGGTAGGGGGTTAACTTGAGTGGTAAATACTACTCTAAGTTGGAGTTTACAACTCCAGGCTGGATGCAAGGTTTAATCCTTACATTATTTTCACTTGTTCATTGTTATTTGTATATAGTTTTGACATCCACAATATATTTTGTTCATTCATTGTCACTACAAACAAAATTGAATCCTATACGAAATCCCATAAGAGATTCAATAAATACAGCTATATTTAAAGGTACACCTAAAGGAGGAGATGTAACATCACTTATCTTGTTATTTGTTATTTTGATCATAAGATTCTTAAATTTTAAAAATGCCAAATGACATCTTTAAAAGGAATTTCTTTAAACATTAATGGATTGAATAATCCATGTAAAAGGGCAAGCCTAATAAGATACATTAATTTACATAAGGCCAACTTAGTCTTCCTACAAGAGACCCATCTCTTGAAAAAAGATATTGATAAACTAGCCACAAACAAATATACAGTATTGGTTAGTTCAGAGCACACTCAGAAAAAAGAGGAGTGGCTATTTTATGGAATAAAAGTATGCCCATTCCTAAAACCATTAAGTCTTATCAGGATGACAAAGGAATGTTTTGTATGGTTACAATACAAATTAATGGGAAGACTTACACTTTAATTAATGTATATTGGATACCTGGAATTGGTATTAATACAGTGAAACATCATCTTGATAAGATCATATCATTCTCTATAGGAGATATTATTTTAGCTGGTGACTTTAATTGTATACTACATGAAAGTGATACTACCACTATAGGAAAGAGAACAATTACATCTAATGCAAAACATTTAAAGGATTTTGCTAATTCTTATCATTTGAATGATATTAATAATCAGATAGATTCAAAATCATTACCATACACCTTTTTTTCTAACAGATACAAAACTTATTCAAAAATAGATAGGGTCTTTATTTCTAACCAGATGGTAACAGATTTAATTAATTCCAAAATCATTTCATGTCCTATATCTGATCATAATTCAATTGTTTTTGAATTCATGATAAAAATACTCATAATGTTCAGATCAAAAGGATACCAGCATACTTAACTCAACTAAAAGACTATAAAGAATATATACTTTCAGAAGTAAAACATTTTTAGACATAAATAACACTCCTGAAGTCTCCATTGTTTATGTTTGGGATGCCTTAAAATCATATCTATATGGACAAAGTATCAGATGGTATAATAATAAAAGGAAATCTTGGGATAAGGAATTGTTAGATATTCAAAGTAAATTAGACTCTTATAAACATAATAATAAAGAAAATATTATGGACAAGAAAGTTATTGAAGAAATAAACAAACTAAATGAGAAATACAAAGAAATTTTAACTCATAAAGTTAAAATAACTTTAGAGAATACAAGTTTTGTCTTATTCAATAAGCCCCAAATACTTACATAGACTTAAAAATAAAACAAAAAGGTTGAATAAACAAAACCATATCAAAGAAATCTTTTCTCTAAGGAAAAGAAGAATGTTTCTAGTATACCAGAAATACTAGATGAATTTAGAAATCACTTTCACAAAATTAACCATAATAATATTAACATGGAACCTAAAGATAAAATAAAGGAGTTTATAACCACAAATATGAATAAAAAGCTTAATAAACAACAGATTAAACTATTGGACAAGAGTATTTCATATACAGAAGTTATTACACAAATAAATAAGCTTAAATCAAACAAAGCACCGGGTAATGATGGTATTATACCAGAGATATATAAAATCCTTTATAAAAATACATATTCATTAATACATAAGGTTTTTATTTTGGCCCAAACTGAGTTAATAACCCCCTCCATCTTGGCAATATACATTTATTTCGCCAATTTTAAAACCTAATAAAGATCCAACTAGATGTTCTTCATTTCGGCCCATCTCATTACTTAATGTTGATTATAAAATGTTTATGAATATCTTTGCTGATAGATTGAAGACAATCATTCCCGGCATTATAGATATAGATCAGACAGGCTTCATTGTAAATAGAAATACTTTTGATAATATAAGAAGAACTTTAACATTAATAGATTTTGCAAATAGGAAAAAGAAAGATTTAACACTTATTAGTCTTGATATAAGTTCAGCATTTGATTCAGTAAGTTGGGACTATCTGTTTACCTTAATGAAGTGCACAAACTTCTCGGATGCATTTGTAAATCTAATTGAACATTTATACAAAGGAACGTTGGCTTATATTAAGGTAGGAACATATGTTTCACAAAAAATACCCATTCTTAAAGGTACAAAACAAGGATGTCCACTTTCTCCACTAATATTCACTTTAGTAATGGAGCCTTGGGCTAATTTGATCAGAAACAGTACTGACATAGAGGGTTTTGAAATAGATGAAAATACAACATCCAAAATTCAACTTTTGCAGATGATGTTCTAATTACATCAGCAGGATCTAATTCTTCTATACAGTCTCTATTTGATAACATGATGAATTTTAAAAGTATTTCTGGTTTAATATTGAATGAAGAAAAAACTAAAATACTACCTATATATACACGAAAAAATATTCTCATTAGTGATTTTACTAAATATGTACCCAATTCAGGTCAGATAACTTATTTAGGTATAATACTATCTAAAGATATTAAATCTATTATATATAATAATTATAATACCTGTTTTCTTAATATACAAAATCTTTTTAATACCTGGAATAATATGTTTTTACTATGGAGGAGAGACTTACAATTATTAAAATGATAATATTCCCCAAGATTTTATACTTAATACAATCAATAATACTTCCACCTACAAAAATAATTATCAAGAAACTGAACACACTAATGTTAAATTTCTTATGGGCACCTAATAGACCTAGGATTGCATTAAAGAAACATACTAATAGCTGGTCTCAAGGGGTATTTCTTTTCCAGACTTTAATTTATATACTATCTCTTCTATTGTAAAAGTTATTACTTTATTAATAGATCAGTCTTATGTCACAAAATGGAAAGATTATTGGGAGCTAATTAGTATACACTTCATGAAAATCTCCTTAACACATAAAAATATGATTGTAAATAACTCCATGTTATGGTTACTAAAGGAATTTTGTACTTCACCTATTACACCTAAACATATGGTTTGTTACCCATTAAATATTATTATTAGTTATCATAACTTTATATTCATGCACCCTAAGTATAGGGAATGGAATTTTATTGTATTTCCTATAATGTATACTCAGGGTATGCTTTTGTCATCTACTTCTGAAGGAACTCATTTAGCTATAGATAATGATCTAAAGTACTGGTATCAGTTGATATCTGATAATAAAGTTAAAAATCTAGATTTCTTAAAACAAGAATTTGATCTAAGAGAAACTTGCTGGTTAGAGGTTCAGACCTTTAGACAACATCTCATTAATAAAATAGATTTAATGTCTATAACTGTTAAAGAATCTATTCCAACACTGATTGATTACTTGATATTAAATTTACAACATAAAGTTTCTGATAAAGGTAAACTTTCATACATACATAAAGTTATCAGACAAGAAACTTTTTACAATGTAGATTCATACTGGAATTATTTCACTTCTATTAATGGGGACCCACCAAATCAACAAGATAAACAATATATATTGGAATCTGCTTATAGAACTACGTCTTCCATTGTCTGGAGACTTTATACATGGACATTTTTACATAGATCTTTTATACACCTTTGATGATGAATAAAATAAATAATAAAGATAATCTATGTAAGAGATGTAATGTAGAAATTAATGCTGACTGGGCTCATATGTTTTATGACTGTATAAAATTGAAAGAATACTGGAAGTCAATTAATGAATTTTTGCAGGCTCTTTTACAGATAATTTCATTATTTCTAAATCTCTTATATTATTCAACACACCTGTACCTCAAAGTGTTAAAAGGTTAAGCTTCCCTTGTTATGGTCTATTCTAGCAGTGGCTAGGAAAATAATAACTAGAAATTGGATTTCAGATACACCTCCTTCGTTCAATGAATTTAAAAATGTTATGAATATAGTGTGCCATATGGAAATAAACACAATTAGGACTAGAACAAATAGAAAAACATCTTATTTTATTGTATGGGATAATTTACAAAATTTGTTAAAAAAATTTTAATTTCAATAGCATGGTATTTTAGTTTAATTAATTGATCTGATTGTAGTGGATGTCTTTGTAAATACTTTAGTTGTTTTGTTGAATATTATAATAATACCTATTTTTAATTACTTGTATAAAATTGTTATGATATTTCTCTTATATGTTAAAACAATAAACCTGTTTTGAAAAAAAAAAAGGGACTCATTTGGGTTGCACATCTAGGAGTATAAAGGCCCTAGAGGCCATTATCCTAGTTTATACCTATGAACTTATGACAAATGCAGTTGTTCCTGCATGTTTGCTTACAAGAGACTTCTGGCATATCTGTTGAAGTGGCTGTTACGAAACCCAGATAGACTAACCTTTAGGTCTTTATTAGTATGTATTAACATCCCATCTAGTCATTCTTTACATAAAAGGCATACATCTTTCCAAAACAATTATATGTTATATACGTGAAACAGTTTCTTTGAAAATATGAAAAATGTGTTCTGATTTCAATGAAGGCCTAATAGTCTTCCTAGACCATCTTAGTATAAAAAATGGCATTGAAGACTTTGAATGATAAACTACTTCCTCATTATTCACTGATGCAGTGCTAGTAAAATATGTAAAGTATATCCTCGCTATGTATATATCCTATTACTAGGATTACTAGTATTCAAAGTGTTGCACCCTGTGTGATAACCTCATTCGTATTACCCCCAGCTACAACCTCAGAAGACAACTCAAATCAGGGTTAGTTCTACAAACACCCAGAGCAAAGTTTCACTGTAGTAACCACAGTTTATCTGGCAAGAAGAGCACTTCTTAGCTTAAAAGCTTTCCCCACCTTCCTCAAATTCAGACTTTAAAATTAAAGCTTACCTGATGATGAGGAGCCAAAGTAGGCCACATTACATAACCCATCCCTCCCATCTGTCTCCATCTTGCTATAATCCCTTTTCACAAAGTATGGCCACATCATATAAATCTGTACATAAGTCTGCTTTACTATCTCTTACCTACTCTTATTTCACTTACTTTATTTTGTATGAGATGCTATTACCTTATAACTCAAAGTTTGTCATTGCTCGAATTTTGTACTTATATGTACTTCAACAGCTTATATGTGATATATATACCTTATGTTTGTTGTATTAAAAAAATCTAGATTGTTTGTTGTCTCTGCAATACCAAGGCTATGCCTAAAACTGTTAATTTTTGATCAGCATCCTACCCTGGTAAACAACCATAAATAAAGTGAAAATTTAAGTTTTCAATATTGCAGACCAAAAATTATTGTAAAATAATACAGGGAGGTCTTAGCAAAGGAAAAGGGCTATAACATCTTGTACATGTATTCTTCATCATCATCAGCCCCTTTTTCCCCATTTTCTACATGGGGTCAGGGTATCGTGTTAACTGTCGCCAACTCTCTTGATTCAGTGCCACACTCCTGCCTTCTTCAACACTCATGCTTGGCTGTTGCAGATCTTCTTTCACATAATCCATCCACCTCTTTGCTGGACATCCTTGCTTCCTCTTACCTTCTTCCTGTCTGTCCCAAATCTTCCTCACTAGATTGCCTTCTGCTTTTCTACACATGTGCCCAAATCACAGTAATCTGTTCTATTTGATATTTTCTGCAACTGGAGCTACTTTGGCTTCTGTTCTTATGTCCTCATTTCTGCATCTGTCCCACAGTATGCATCCTACCACCTTTCTCAGGCACTTCATTTCCATCACCTCTAGCTTCTTCAACTGTTCTGCCTTTACTGCCCAGGTTTCTGTACCATACAGTAGTACTGGTCACACCACTGTCTTGCACACCTTACTTTTCAGCTTCTTTGGCATTCTTCTGTCATCGACTACACCTGATACTCTATGCCAGTTGGCTACAGCCCCTCTGATTCTAGCTTTGACCTCTTCATTCCTTCCTTCTCCTCAACTACTCCTCCCAGATACTTGAAGCTGTTTACCTGTTCCACCATCTTCATTTCAATCTCTGTTCTCAGCTTCTTCTGATTACCCCAATTTTCTGCCATTACCACCGCCTTATCTGTGCTTAGTTCATCCCACGTGCCTTCAAATTTGCATTCTATTCTCCTATCCTTTGCTGAAGTTCTAGCTCAGAGTCTGCCTGTACTGCCACATCATCTGCATACAGCAGCTTTGTTGATCCATCCCCTCCAACCTGTTTGCTAATGTAGTCCATCACCAAGTATAAACAGCAGTGGACAGCTTTCTTGGGATCTTGTCATATGCTTTCTTCAAGTCTAGGAATGCCCAGTTGGACTGTCTTCTCATCTCTAGCTTCTTCTCAAGTATCTGTCTCAATGCAAATATCAGGTAAATTGTGCTGCATCCTGATCTGAATCCAAACTGCTCATCTCCCATCTTACATTCTGCTACTCTGCTTATCCGTTTATCAGTCACCCTCTCCAGAACTTTCATGCAATGTGATAGGAGTTTGATGCCTCTATACTGCCCACAGTTGTGGATGTCCCGTTTATTCTAGTACACCGGCATGAGTATACTTATTCTCCAGTCAGCTGGGATATGCCTTTCTCTTCACACTGCTATTAGTACCCTCAGGAGCCATTTCTCCCCTATCTTACCCAGCACCTTTATCATATCTGCTGTGATCTCATCTGAGCCCGCTGCTTTCCCTGACTTCATCTTCCTCAGTGCTGTTTTTACTTCTTCTAGGGTGGGCTCCTCTTCTTCATTCATTGCAGGCTGTTTCTGGGGCAGTACAGCTTCTGTGGGGTTTTCTTCATTCAGAAGCTGCTGGAAATACTCCTTCCATCTGCCTTTGATGTTCTCTGGGCTGGTGAGTAGGTTATTGCTGGCATCCCTTATGAAGGGAGTCTGACTATCTTCTTTATCTTTTTGTCTTTACCTTGCAACCTGATATAGTGTATTTGTGCCCCTTACTGAGTCACTTTCCAGAAGTTTGTACAGTGCCTCAGATGCCCTATTCTTTGCTAGTGCAACTTCTTTCTTAGCTTCTTTGTTAGCCAACCAGTAGTCCTTCCTAGCCTGGTCAGTCTTTTCTGTCTCTCACTTCTTCCTGCACTCCTTTTTTCTTTTGGTGACTTCCTGGACTTCTGCATTCCACCACCAACTTTCCTTATGTACCTTATTTCCATACATGGCTCGGCCACATATCTTTTCTGTAGTCCTAACACTTAGGTGCTGTCATTCTTCTTCAGCTCCACCTATGTCCTCCTCTTCTTGGGGTGCTAGAGCCCTGAGTAATTCCTTGAAGTGTTGTACTTTCTCTCCAGTCAACTTCCAGGTCTTCAGCCTGTTCTCTGTTGACCTTAGAGCCTTCTCTGACCACTGCTTGCAGCTGATTGTGGCAACTACTGGTTTATGCTGTGAACCGACTGTTTTACTGGGGATGACTTTGCAATCATGGATTCTGCCCAGTGCTTTTTCCTTACTAGGAGGAAGTCTACCTGAGTTGCATGTTGACTACTTTTGTATGTGATCTTGTGACTGTTTCTCTTTCTGAACCATGATTTGGCTACTATCAACGCATTTCCCAGACAGAAGTCTATAATGACTTCTCCTTCTTTATTCCTGTTGCCCCACCCATGTGGACCCAGGCAGTCCTCATATCCTGTTCTGTCTGCCCCGATATGTGCATTCAAGTCACCCATTATCAACACCATTTAATGTTGTCCTGCTTTATCTAGTAAGTCCTGCAGCTGCTGTCTGAATGCACTCTTTTCCTCACTATCACAATCCTGCTGTGGGGCATAGGCTGAGATTATGAATACTGCTCATTACACTGGACCCTTACTGCCTTCTGAAGCCTCTCTTTCACCACAATTCCTACACCATTTCTAGCCTACACCATTCCTAGCCTTCCCTCCACCTGAGTAATAGACTCTGGATCCCAAGCCAAGTGGCTCTGCTGCACTGCCCTTCCTTCTCATCTCTTGGATACATAGGATGCCCTATGGGAGGTACACAATAGGTGTGGATCAGAGTAGGCCAGGTGTGGATCAGAGTAGGCTGGGTCCTCAACCCCCCTTTATTACCATACCCATGCCCATGACATTAGTCAACATGACTGAATCACCTAGAGCCATATTACACTGTTGAGTGGCTAGCCCTGCCACGGCGTGCAGTCTGTGATCCATGTTCTCCTATCTTGAGCATACTGTGCACCACAGTAGATGCCCAAAGCAGTTGGTCTGTACAACTCTTCCCCCTATAGGGCACCATGTACAGCCCCATTCATTGGTGAGTTTAAGATGGAAACACTCAGCATGTTTTTCAGACATAGGAGAAACACCATGGAGACACAGGGAGAACATGCAAACTCCAAACAGGCATTGGCCAGAGGTCAAGATCGAACCTTGTATCTTGTGCATGGGAGGCGAAGACCTTACCCACTAAGCCATCTGGTCCTCTTCATGAATACATATTCTAAAGTACATTATTTTTTTCAGTGCAAAAATGTCATTTGATGGTGTGTTTCAGAGAGCTATGCTTAGACAGGATGCAGTTCTGTTTTTTTGAAGACTGTAAACACCCATTTGAACTTGTGCATGTTCATGTAACTGCTTCCACAGTTATGGTTCTTATGTTAACTACCTTGATGGCAATGCTGTTATTCTGCATGTGTTACATTAGAGATACTATTTCAGGATGTGTGTGTGTGTGAATGAACGTGGATGAGGCCTTTGTGGATTTCAAAGACTTTATTTATTTTTATTGACATTTGATTAGTGGGAAAGTCCTACTGAGTAGAAGCCCATTTTCAGAGGAGGTCCAGGGAGAAAAGCTCCAAATTATTAACAAAATATTTTTAGAACAATAATTTTACAATCTTCAAAGATAAAACAAAAACATCTGCAGTTTAAATAATTATAACAAATTAGACATAATATAAAAACATTAGTTAAGAATCAATACAAGGTATATAAAAATCATTTAATGTTTAGAGAAATTTTAGGCAGTTTGTAGAGAAATTACAGTTTAGTTAGTCTAATACAAATAGGAATTGCAATATGAAGTGAGGAAAAAAGAGGCTTATGGGTATATTTAGAGGGAAAGTCAGGAAAGAGAATTAGATATCAGTAAGGAAGTAAGTGAAGAAGGGAGAGAAAAGAGGTATAAGAAATGAAAAGGTACTTGTTCACATTTAGGGATATAGTTTATCCTGGGTTTGAACAAGAACAGAGGCAGATTTTAGCTAGAAAGTCTTTCAGAGTGGTTTGGAAGATGGGAGGGAGGGTATAGACCTGACTGATGCAGGTAAGGAGTTCCAGGCCTTAGCAACCTTGTACGAGTACAGACAATGCCCAAGAGATTTATTAGGTTTGTAGACAGACAGGAGTTTTTGGTCACTGGATCACAGTGACCGACTGGGAACATAGTTGCATAGAATGTTTTTTAGTGCTGAACAGGCAGAGGGATGCTGAATAATTTTTATAGGTAAGAAGCTGTGTATATGTTAGCTGATGTGGCAGTACTAGCTGAATAATGTTATTGTGGTAAGAAGCTGTGTATATGTTAATTGATGTCGCAGTACTAACCAGTTAAGGGTTTTCAGTGCTATACAGTGGTGGGTTTTGAAAGGGGTATGTGCTGCAAATTTAGCAACTTTGTTATAGCATTGTTTAAATTTTAATGTGAAGCCTGGAGTTTAGTAAGGCTGGCTTCGCCATACAGAAGAGTGGGGAGGAGACAACCACCAATATTTAACCACCTTGATCTATCATATACAGGCAACCAATTGATTAGTTGCAGCTCCTGATTCTTTTTTTTTTCTGTTAGTAAGTTAGGGACGTGACTGCCTGAAACTGCTTGCTTAAACACTTCTCATATCCTGTGAGGTTTATTTTAAGTTTTCTATGGCGTTCTGCTTAAAAGAGCTCTCTTCTCCTGCGTGGGAGGGTGAGACATTTATCTGCCATTATTTTTGTTTAGGTTTTCCACCTAGTAGTATGCAGAAAACAATAACTGCAGCTTTTTAAGAGTAGTAAACTCACAACTGTTTGTATTATTTTAAGTTTGCTTATTCTTCTTGCTTTGGCTAATAAGCATGCAAATTGTTGAATGGTAATTATGCTCCCCTGTATATTTTTCTTTTTCTTATGGAATAGGTGTTGAGTTATTGTATGGACATGAGCAGTACAGAATGCCTCATGTTTTTCAAGGTTACAGAATAGAGCTAAATATGAACATGAATATGCCCATACAGAGAAAAAAAGCATTATCTTTGCCATGGGATATCTGCGGTAACTGCCTCCTACATAAAACCAGCTTACTATACTTCATTTGTGGTTTCCGACTGTGGCTTTAGTATAAAAATTTAATGTTGAGGTGAATTACACAATGTGCTGTATAGTGAGAGATATTGATGCATTTTCTGGGGGATTTTGCCGTTTTCTCCACTATGGTGTGACTAAAAAGTTGGCATATATAATTTAAGGGGGTGAGAGGTGAAGCCCACCACATGAAGCATGCTTCCCTGCAAAAACATTCTATTTTATTTTGTTTTTTATGTTTTTTGGTTTGCTGTTTTCACTGTTCATCCTTTGGAAATGGTGAGTTTAAAAGCTGTGCTTCAATATCTCTTGGGTAAACCCAGAAAATCTTACACAATGACAATATTTCTCTTCTTAGCCACAGGCTGGCAATAAAGCAAATCCCTTACCAGCTTTGCATTCAGGCCAGCAGCTGCTCCTAACCTTGCTATAACCTCACATTCTCTGTCCTCTAGGGACCATGCTTTCTCAGCCCTTGACCCCAGTTTATTGGAATTATTTTCAAGTAAAATCTGCAACATATAGGAATTAAAAAAATACAGAATAACTCTTACAGCTCTGGCACTAGACAGTCTCACACTCCTGCTTCAAACAACCCTGTCTAACAAAACTTACCTCACCAGGACAATTGTACCTGTCACTTTGAGAATTATTCTTAAAACCTCTATATTCCATTGAAAAGCAACTGTAACAGGTGTATACTACAAAGTATCCTGGATCACCACTAAATGTACAACAGTTGTAAGGTTCTACTCAGTAAATAAGTATATAATGTGCATGCTTATTATTTTAGTGTTTGGTACTTAACTATGAATATTGATACAGTCAATGTTTGTTTAAAAAAAATCACTGTACTTGAATTTCACTTTAGATAATTACGAATTTTAAAGCCTTGTCCCCTCCCCCCAACATCTACATATATAAATTGTCTTCTTTCCATTGTTATTCTTGGGCTGTGGTTGAAATGGATCCATCTTTAATCAATTTGCTACTCTGGCAAACAAACAAAGAAATATCTAAATAAATACATGAATAAACAAACTCTCTAGATTACAACAGTGCTTCCTCTTCTTATGAGCATAATTGAAAGTGAAATCAAGTAAATAAGACAGCATTGTATTGTAATGTTTTTTTCTATTTATTTGTTTGTTTGTTTGCATGATTGGTCTGATCCATAAGGACCAGTTTCAGTCATCACCTTCTAGAACTGATCATGGTTAAAGATTTAATGTGTCATAATTTTTGTGGTGTAATACAGACTGTCATCTGTTATAAGTGATTTGGTCATGACTCATTGTTTGTGCTGTATTAAAAGCTTGGGGGTTCACTATGTATAGAGCCCTTAGCTATGTACTGCATGTTGGTTATGGCACAGTTACCATGTCGATTTTTTTGTAAAATGGGAAACCAGGGATGCCTTAATGCTGCTGCAGGTCTAATTAACTGTAAAAGAATGGCCAAAGGGTGAAAACATAATGCATCTTAGTTTTGATGCTATGGAAGTACAGCTGTTTTTATGTCAAGAAAGTAGTTATTTGTAGCTGCAGGGTATTGGTCTTGGCCATGTTACATTCCAAAGTACTGGATTTTGTAGAAAAAAAAGCGGCTAGGAGCAGAAAAAAAATGGAGCTCTGTGTTCAGTGTTTCAGGCAGTCACCTGCATTCAAAACTTAGCTAAAAGCTGCAGGGGATAAGAAATGTTCAGAAATGCATTATTACCAACATCCTAACATTTTAATAAATAAACAGTTTATGCTACAGCAATACATTTCTATTTGATTTTGTGGGGCTTCTTAGTGGTTCACTGTTCCTATTCACAGTGGATGCATACTTGAAGTGCTTAGAAGTTACCTGCATGGATTAGTGAAAACTGAAAAGATAGTGTTAAAATTATGTTTTTAATAAACGACTTGCATATACAAATTGGCAGTGGCTATTTTTCATAGTACAGATCATAGAAATTCACACATTCGTAAAGTATAAAGATATTAAAAAGTTTATGCCTAAGGCTTACCTCCCAGCCACAAGTTAACTGGACTCAAAATTTGAAGAAAGATTCAAAAAGACTTTTAAAGTTATGAGCAATGGTAAAGTCTTGCAATAAAAATATATAATTTTAGTTTTCCTTATCATAATATTGTACACATATCCACCCATCCTACACCAGCAATGTTGTTTTATTTTTAACGCCGTTATTAAATTATCACTTAAGACATAGGCAAACATATATTTATATAAAAGAAAAGAAACATATTAACTTGTTCCCAGTTGCATATATTCTACATTTATTTTTATTTATTTATTTAACATTTGTTGACCGGGAATGTCCGACTAGGTTCCACAGAGCCTGTTTTCAGCGGAGGCCCGGGGAGAAATGCTCCAGATGCATGTCTTTGGAATGTGGGAGGAAACCGGAGTACCCAGAGGAAACCCACGCGAACACAGGGAGAACATGCAAACTCCACACAGAAGGCACCCCAGCCGAGAATCGAACCGGAGAACCTCTTGCTGTGAGGCGACAACGTTAACCGCTGCACCACTGTGCTGCCCAAGTTCACATCACATAAGTTCTTTTGTATAACTATCATCAGTCCAACATTACATAAATTGCTCAATTCCTGCCTTACTCCTTCTCCAGAGCATTTATACTGCATGTATTGCTCCCACAATTTCCATTTATTTCTATGTAAAGTGCTCCTACCCTTTCCTGAAGATCCCACTTTCATTCCTTTAATCTCTGTTACAATATTCAACACTTCCACTTGGCTTAGACTTTGTTTTCCATTTTGTAGCAACTAATTTTTTGGCAGTCTCCAGAAGTATTTGTTTATTTATTTTACATTTGTTGACCGGGATAGTCCGACTGGATGTATGTCCATTTTCAGTGGAGGCCCAGGGAGAAAAGCTTCAGTTACAAAATATAAAGATTACACAAAAGTTCAGGTACACAATAAAATATCATACAAAAAGTCAAGCATATTTACAAGATAGTTTAATGAAGCCCTCCCTCTCGAGTTACACAGTGTGTCAACTAAAACAAAATCATCAGGTTGCAACAAATAGTTTTGAGTAAGAACTGCTTACAATGCTATCTAGGTAGGGTAATTAATATGGTGATTAATCAGGGTTAGTACAGGGACAAAGCCAGTGCATTTTGAAATACGGTTTGAGGTCTTTTTTGAAGAGACTGAGGGTTTGAGGGTAAGATTGGTTGGCAGTGAATTCAAAGTTTTGCCAACAAAGTTGGCAAACAGGGACTCACCAGCTGAGTTATTAGCTTTGTAGGTTTGGACCAATAGCTGATTGGATGAGCGTTGTGTCCTTAAGTTACTGTATGGTTTTATAATATTTTTTAAGTGAGGGTGTATCTTCAGATTGGAAGAGGATTTTGTGTGCTACTAAGAGTTGATTGAATTGAATTAAGCTGAGCAGTTCTAGCCACCCTAGAAGATTAAGGTTTTGGCAGTGATGTGTCCTGTATGCTGAGCCAGTGGCAAATATGGCAATATGGTTGTAGCTGTGTGACAGCTTGCTAAGTCCTGACTGGTTTAGGATGGAGAGTATAGGGGAGGTCTATATAAGTGTTAAGAATAGGTGTGCGTGGGCAATTGCGATCCTAGCTAATGGGGTTAGAAATGGTTTGTTTCTGTATAAAGAACCAAGCTTCTTCTTGATGTTTTTTATGGTTTTGATGACATGTAGATCGAATTGAAGATTATTATCTATTATTACCCCTAAAAGTTTAGTATGGCTGTCTGGGGAGATAGAGGTACCATTGTTGGATGTTACATAGAAGGAAAATGGGGTCGATCTACTAGTAGGTGTAAACAGTAGCAGTTTAGTTTTGCTGAGGTTCAGTAGTAGACGTTGGCTAGATAGCCATTTTTCAATAGTGTTAAATGTGTTCTGGGTTAAGATTTGTAGGTCTGATTGGGAGGAGGCTGTGCAGATCAGGGTGGAATCGTCTGCATATTGAATGCAGGTAGCATCAGGGATGGCAGTGTGAAGGTTACTGATGAAGATAGAAAAGAGTAGTGGTCCATAATTAAACATAACAAGGCATTATTTTGTCTGAGCATTTCAAATCCTGTGTCTCAGCTCAAAAAAAAATAATTTCCTTAGTTACACTATTGTTTTTCACCCAATATTATGACAGAGTACTCAGGAGACGATTTTTGAAGTTTGTCAACTCATTATACTCCCAAAACATATGTTTCCAGCTATCTCTTTCTTCCCCATTACACCTCCAACATTTGCCATCTAAGTGAAGAAAAATTCTTTGGAATCTGCTTGGGGTATAAAAATATCTATGCAAACACTTCCAAGTGAAAATCTTAAATCTTCTAGACTTTGTTGCATACTTGGGAGCCATACATATGTCTTCCCACTGTTTCCTTGTAAATTGCTTATTCAGTCTCTCTTCACAGACTTTTCTAACATTTTCTGATTGATTCCTATATCTACTGTGCAATATTTTATATGCCCTGCTAATTATCCCATTTTAACAACAGCTTCTGTTCTAGATTCAGCATAAAACTCTGGCAGAGCAGGTCTTTCACTTAGGATTCCGCTATCTCTTTGCCTGTACTCTGATATCAATCCCTGGTAGGGAAGGCAGTGTCTGTCCTGCAGTCCAAATGGCTTCTCGGTCTGTTCCCATTCTATTATCTTTTCCTGTATAGTCATTTGCTGCTAGTAAATTCCAGCCCCCAATTGCCTATTCTCTCGGGAAAAATTTTTTCTCCATTCTCATGTTGGCGTAGTTCTTAGAATACTTTCTGCTGCTTTATGAATATAATATTCCAAATGGCTGTTGTTATTCTTCTTAAAGATCTGCATTCAAAATTGTACTCTCTCCTTCTTATTTCTTGAGTCCCCCACTGTTTCATCATCATCTCTTTTCACTTTGAATGATAACTTTCTGCGTGTGTTATATATATGAACCTTAATTGTGTAGCTTAAAAATATCTCTTCAAATCAGGTAATCCTAAACCACCTTGATATATTGGAAGGATCAGCTTATCCCATTTGACCTTTGCCCTTTTCAATTCCCAGATAAATTCCTTCAACTCTTTATTAATTATTGTCCACAACTTTTCCTCTGGTTGAGAAAATATGCCTGACCTGTACATAAAACTAATGGGACTAAAACATTTTCACTGTTTGTATCTTGTTATCCATATCCGTAAAGAATAACCAATGTTTCTCAGTTTTTATATTATCTTTTGTTTAGTCTCTTCTCACATATCCTTAACTGTCATAACAGAGTCCCCTTTTAATCCATACTCCTAAATACTTAATTTTATTGTGTCCCCACAAATATGGATATTGCTGAACCAACTCATGTATGGTACATAATTTATAGCTGCAACATTTGTTTAACCTTCATTAATTTTATATCCCAAAGAGACTTGAAACTGTCTCAAAATGCTCCACAATGCTGATATGTTCCTTTTATCAGGTACAAAATAATATCATCTGTAAATAATGCCAACTTTTCTTGATTACCATACCATTTATATCCTTGAATTTCTGAGTTCCTTTTTTTCTTTACTAAGTGTTTTTAAATTTTCGTTATGTCTGAAGAAGACTTGTTGACGAAAGCGCTAACACAACTGTAGAATAACGAGTGGTTCCTGGTACTGTGCTGTGGTGTTTTGGTGTTCTGAGTTTCTATAGATGCTCGTATTTGTTCTCAATTGTTTCAATGGCCACCGGCAGTACTGAGTCCCCGGATTTGTTTCAGTTGACATCAGAGGTGAGCGCTGTACAAGTCTCCCTGCAAAATCTCACTTTACATGTACAGCAGCTAGCCAAAGAAAAATATAACAACAGTCTCAATATGCATGGATTGCAAGGAGCAGTTGGACAATTAATGGATTCATCTCAAGTTTCTAATGGTTTGAAGCTGCCGCCTGGACAGGAGCAGTTTCTAGGACAACAACGAATGCAAATGCAGGGTAACACACAACGGTGTACTAATGTGGGTCCTGAACCTGTGGACATGAACCTTGAGGGCTGGTTTCACAAATCTGTTGCCTTCGGGGAATCTGCCGAGCTCACATTTTCTTCTATTGACAATCAGTTATATGAGTTTCAGTGTAGTTTATTTCGTTTTTGTAAACTACAACTTGAGAACTCTTATTTACTGGAGTGTATAAGATTAAAAATTGTCCTTAAAGGTCTCCGGTACTGGAAGTACCCTATGGGTTTGATAGCCCATTCTCCTTTACATCAGCACTTACTAACAATGTTTGACTGGCACAGTTTTGAACTAATGGAAATGCTGGTCGAACATAACAGGAAGGAGATGGATTTGTTGGAACAGGGGATTAAATCCCTTGATTCCAATCTTACTAAGGCATGCACTACTCCATTTAATCTGGATAGATATCGGAAAATCTAACTTGATGTGGATGACAGTTGTTTCGGCATTTTGAAGCAGAAAACTAATAAAATCAAAAGGGACCAATCGGAATACAGTAGGGGTGTGGCTTATCCAGCACCTCCGATGGGCCAGCAAAGAAGAGGTTTTTTTATGATAATGGCGAGGAGGATTTTCATGCATTACCATTGCAGGGTGGACAACGTGATACCAACGATGTTGAAGCCCCTTTAGGGGATGTGGAGCCGAGGCAGTTGGAGCGTCTGCGGAACAAGAGACCAGACTATCAGAACTTTCCAACATATCAACAACAACAGCGGTTCTAATCGAGGAACAAATCATTCAGAGCAGGGCGGAATCGTCGTTGAGTGAAGACTTTGAATCAAATTTAGGTACTGTAATGATTTTTTTTTTGTGTATAATTATAGTGCATTGGATATTTCTAGTGAATTGGTAGATTTGTTTAGTAAAGGGTATTCCTTTGTACCGGGTAGACATATGAATGTGGTGCAAACTTTATTGGAGCTGAAACGCTTCATATGGAAATTGAATATGAGTTTGATTTTTGGTGGCGATAATACAAATGTGAACCCCCCAGGTTCAGGTGCCTAGTATTTTAAATCCAGAGTTACATCCTATTTTGGATGCATTCCAAGTGTGTGACTTGGACCTGAGTCAGTTGGCAAATAACAAAAACAGAGCGATTGTTGGACAAAACTTGTCTAATGTTGAAAAAGAATGTTTAAATAGTTTTGTTGCCACATCTAATATTCGGGTCATGCAACCAGATAAAGGGGGTGGTCTGGTAATCATGGAGCAGCTTGACTATGAACAGAGAGTATTGAATATCCTGTGTGGGGATGGGTATGTGGAGTGTTCTCGCAATGAGCTAAACATAGCATACAACAGGATTGACATAATACTATATGATATGTTGATGCAGGGTGAAATTACTTCGGAGCAACACAAATATATGGCAAATGATTCACTCTATGTTCCTAATTTTTTTGGACTCCCCAAAATACACAAAGATATTCATAATACACCTCTTAGACCAATTCTGAATGCAGGTAATTCTAAAACTTATGGCATTGCCCGATTTATTGACCACTTATTGAAGCCTTACGTTATGAACATTCCTCATTTGTGTAGGGATTCGTGGGATTTCTTGACTAGATGCAATGAGATCGACACTTATATTGATTATTTATTCATTACTATTGATGTCAAGGATTTGTTTTCATGTATCCCACATGATTTGGGCCTCAGGTGGTTTGAGGATTATTTGTCATTCAATTTCCAGCTTGATCAGGTGTTGGTAAACACCCTGACCACATTGATGGAATTGGTGTTGGGCAGTAATTATATTCTGTTCCAGGGACAATATTTTAAACAGGTCATGGGTGTGGCCATGGGGGCCCCTTGTGGCCCATTATTTGCAAACATTGTCATGGCTGCCTGGGAATATGATGTTTTACTTGCGTCACAGTATGCCCAGTATATTCATCTATACACCAGGTACCTGGATGATTTGCTTTTAGTTTGGTCTGGTCCTAAAGATTTTATTGTTGAATTTATGGAGTTTTTTTGTATTTTTCACATAGTATAGGTGAGGGCACAATTAATTACCTCGATGTTTTGCTGAGGAAGGATCCATTGTCCAATGAACTTTCGTCTAGAATTTATAGGAAGCCCACCTACTCCAACAGTTAGTTGCACTTCAGTAGTAGTCACCCGTTTTGCCAGAAGAAGGCTGTTATCAAGGGTCAAATGGTCAGGGCAGCCAGGATGGCCTCTTTATGGGATGATTTTTTTTAGATGAGTATGAAATCCTAACTTCCATGTTTTTGAACCGTGGTTATTCTGAGTATCTCATCAATAATATTAAAAAGGAAGTTTTGATGAAACAACAGTCGGGTCATTTTACACCTTTATTGGCCAGTCAACAATTTTGTGTACCATCAGGAGAGGAGTTGGGGAAGGTGGATGAGTACCCGGTAGAACAGTCTGTATTGGTGGATAATGGACAGGTGGATGGAGGTATCCGCCCACTGTTTAGAACTACTTTTAGTATGGATCATGGCCCTATTGAAGCTATTATTAGGAAGAATTGGCAGTTATTGACCAACAATGCTGAACTATTGGAGAAGTTGGGGGTAGGTTCTCAATTTGTTTACAAAAGGGGTAAGTCCCTCAAGAATTTGTTTGATGGGATGGAGTGCACTTCACGTTTTAAGCAAGGAAAATGTAAAAATGTGGAACATGTTCCTCATGCCATTGTATTTTAGAAATCAAGGAGTGTTTTGTTAGTGCTATTAGGATTAATGTCAGAGGTAATTATTTTAATTGTCAGGTCAAGGGAGTAGTGTACATGGCTGTATGTAAACTGTGCCCTGCTTTTTATGTGGTGAAGACGGAAAGGAAGTTGAGGCAACGTATTTATGAACATCTATGTGATATCAGGAAAGCTGAGGCCTTCAGTGCTCTATGGAGACACATTTCTTCCCACAGTGGGCACAGTTTTTCATTTTGTGTTTTGAAGCAAGTGGAACAACTCCCAAGGGGTGGTCCCTGGTCAATTATATTAGAGGAACGTGAGTTATGGTGGCAAATTTTGTTGAATGCCACAGTACTACCTGGTCTTAATGATGTGATCAGCATCAGCAGTGTTTTCAAAAGGAAAGCGTATAACAGATGAATTTTATTTTAGTTGTTGAATTGTGTGTGTGTTTTTTTAAATCAAAGTAAACAGTAGGAGTTTTGTCATGTGATGGTGCTCACAGAGAGTATTTTAGGGAAGTGTTTTTAAATTTTCATTAGGTCTGAAGAAGTCTTGTTGACGAAAGCACTAACACAACTGTGGAATAGTTCCTGGTACTGTGCTTTGGTGTTCTGAGTTTTCTATAGGTGCTCGTATTTGTTCTCAGTTCTTTACCAATGGCTTAAAATATAATGAAATTAACAAAAGGAGAAGAGGACACCACATCTGGTTCCTCTATTCAGACACAACTTATTAGAGAAGACACCCCACTATAATTCTTGTCTCTAAACCCTCATATATCCTCCTAATTAATCTTACTTTTGTATCAGGGAACGCAAATGCTTCCAATGTTCTACTTATAAAATCTTAACTTACTCTGTTGAATGCTTCCTCTGCATCAAGACCCACCAATGACAGCAGTATTTTTTTACATTCTGCTTCTCTCTGGATCATTATTGTTCTGTTAATTTTGTCAAATGTTTGCTTCCCCTCCACAATCTCTCAATTTTGGCAGCACCTTTACCGTTCTTTTAGCTATTATAGTCATAAACACTTTAAAATTGAAATGGGTCTACACAAACCTGAGTATGATGAGTCTTTACCATATTTAGGGTTTACAGCCACCACAACTTTCTTCCAGGATGTAGGTGCTTTTCATCTTTTTAAAACACTGTTAAACAAAAACTTCCAGATCTTTATCACTTTCTTCCTTCCTTCGTAGCTTTCAGAATTCCACAGGAATAAAATCTGTTCCTGGAGACATTCCTGCAGATTGAGTACACTTCACTGTTTTTATCTCATCTCCTCCTATCATAACTGTTAATTGTTGAGCCTCATCTACCTCTAACCTTGCCATACTTAACTCTTCCATAAATATTTCCATTTGTGCTCTTTCTCATTTTGTACATTTCTCTGCTTTATACAAATGTTCATACATTTTTCAAAATATCTCTAATATTGCTAGAGGATCTGTTGTTATATTTCTTGTTATAAGCCCCCTAAGACTGACAACAACCATTTCTACTTTCTGTTGCCTAAGTCATTAGTTTTTGTACTTTGGATTTGTTATCAAAAAAACAGTTGCTAATAACAATCTTTCTAAACTCATGTATATTATTCAAATGCTCACTTATTTTCTCTTTAACACTTAACAGTTTGTGCCTGCAATTGTTCTGTGAGATTCACCTGATTCTGTATGTAATACATTAACCTTTGTCAGCCCCTCTAAACAAATTCTATTTCTTAACAATATCTCTTTTTTTATATCTACACTATTTTTAAACTTCACTTTCATTTTATCCCACTCACTAGCCATAACTTTTGAAGAAATGTCTATCTTCCTTAATAACTTTCAAATCATTTCCACTACTCCTTTCTTAAATTCATCTCTTTTTAACAGTAGGCAGTAAAATGCCATTTGCTCATTTTTACTTCATTAGTCTGCGGTAGTGTTGTTGCCTCACAGTAAGACATTGTCCTATTCCATTCTCAGCTAAAGCGTCTTCTGTGTGGAGACATGCGTGAATGGGCGTACCTTTGTTGAAGGTCGCATGTCAGGGCTGGCAACTCGGCACGTAAAAATCTACTGCCAATCATTAGCGGACCGGAGTTCCGCTGTGGCAACCCCTAACCTGGAAAAGCCGAAAGACACAACAAGTCTGCATTTTTATCTTAATTTTTATTGGTGTTTGATCTAACATAGCTGGTTGTGTGTTGAAGCTTTCAATTAAATCCACATGCTCCTAGGAATATCATTTCTGTCTAGTCTAGTCCAGTTATTGTACCTTGGGGAATTACATGTAAATTCTGTCTGAGTTCCTACTACTGAATTCATGTCTTCTATACTATTTTAATAAATTTCTCTATTTTGTTATATTTCCTTCTAGGTCCACCAGATATAACCTCACTGTTAGAAAAAAATCAAATTCCACTCTCCCAGTAATATTCTCTGCTGAAAGCTAATTATTTCTCCCAGAATTTTCTTAAGCTCTATAATAGCAGTTTTAAGTGGAATATAAATACATGCCAGCATAATCCTCCCATTGCTAGGAACCCCTTACTGCCACAAATCTATCATTATTATATTTTTTTCCTCTTCTATCACTATTGGAGCTCCCCTAGCAATTAACATAATTTCTTCTAATTTTCTTTGTACCTGATATTCTGCTTAATATCCATCCTTGAAATCCTTTCTTTATCAAACTCACATGCTCATTTATTTCCGAATGTGTCTGTTGCAGTCTTTGTATTTACATTCTGCATTTCTTAATATAATTCAATTCTCTTACATCTTTGTCTACACCTGTGAGGCCATATACTACCCAAGATGATGTGGATAGCATAGCCATTATGATGATATTTTATTATTCCTCCCTGTTATATATGGCAGCTTTTTAAACTGTTTTCAACTTTTATGTTACACATGCACACTAACATTTGGCAGGTTGATTTTTTATGCAGTTTTTTCTTGTTAGCTCCATATGAACCTATGTCACATTTTTCAAGATTTTTTGTTTTAATGAAAACCCTTGACAAAAACATACCCCAAAACACTATCATAACATGTTAACCTAAACACACACAACTATGTACATCTTCAAATAATAAAGTTTAACCCTCCTGACAGGAACAAGTGCCCCAAATTGACAGCTGCACCCACAGGCATTACATAACCAAAACTGAAGTTATCCATGTTAAAGTACATGTTACAGCCTGTGCTCTCACTTACACTGATTGTTGTGTGCTCTTTTCTTATCTCTATTCTTCTCCCAGATGTGAAGAACAGCTTGTATACTTACTGAAAGCATTAACTTTTAGCTTTAAGAAAAACTGCACTGGCTATCTAAAACTAAATTATACACTGTTCTAGTATGCATTGAGGTATTTGGTCTGCTAGGAAAACTATTTCTTATTCACTTCAAAAACTTTCAAACTTTATTCTTTATTGAGCTGCTTGCCCTTGTACAAACAATGCTCAGAACTCTTGAGATTAATTGCCTGCACCTGTATTGTATCCATGGAAACATAAGAATAGAATAAACAATTGCCCTCAGCTGCAGACTTCGCAATTCACAATGAACATTTATTTGCTAAAGGTAAAAGAAAAAAGCTAATATCATTATATATGCATGGGAGTCAGACATCTAATTACAGTCTTTATGTTATTAGATCAAGCCAAGGGTATTAAACTAGACATTCACTTATGCAAAAGTAAGAAAAAGCATCTCAACTCTACATATACTATAATCAGTGCACTTTTACATCCTGTCACCCAGCTGTCCAGCCAAGATTACAGCATATTATCTTAAACATGCTTTTGTCCAGCCTTTCTTCTCTTTTTACATTGTAATGAATGCCTACATTTATTAAAGTTAGAAAAGTACTTGCTTACTTTAGTATCTTTATTACCTACAACAGTCGCTAAAAAGATTCACCCTCACCCCCTCATTTAATACCCCTGTCTACATACTGCACAACTCTGCTTTACTATGTAAGTTGCAGTTTGTATCATGAAATGTTTTATCCAAATACAATTGCTACACTTACAGTTACTTTTTTATTTTAGTGTTCTTCTAAACATTATTGGAAGGAAGTAGGGCACAGTCCACCCTCAAGTTTAACAAAGTCATAAAAGTCCAATCTTTCTAAGCAACTTTTTCTTATAGAACCATATTTGACAAATATGATTGATGCATTATAGTCTCACATTTATTCACTAATTTCAGGGTTGCCGGTCTTCTTCCTGTTCATCTCCATCTCCCAACACCAGATTCTGGTTCAAGTCCAAGGTACTACTGATTCTTTTAGTCATCTCCTGTGCCTATTTTTCTGTCTCTCAAACATTTATTTTCCTTTGAAACACTGTGAAAGGTTTCACTGGAAAGTGTCTCTATGACCTTTATTGTCAGACAAATGAGAAGCAGAGTCCCCTTCTGTTTGATGTCTCACCTTTGATGAACAAACTTTTGTAATTTCTCCTTGGCTTGTTCTGCATCAAAAAATGTTGTTGATCCTCCAGTAAAAAAAATATTCTGAAGACAGCTGTATACAGGGTCTATATTAGATCACCAAACGCTTAAAAACGCAAACGGTGATTAATCAACCCTATGTAAGCGAAAGCTTAAAATATCGAAGCAACAGAAACCCATTTTTTTTTCCTAGGGAAAGAATTTGGTGGTCTGTTTCTGTTGCTTCGGTATTTTCAGTGCTGTGGTGGAAAGTTACGGGTCGGGTTCAGGTAAGTGTGTGATTGTGTGGATGTGAGTGTTAGGGCATGTTAGGTGAGTTTGGTTAAGGCACGGGTTAGGTATGAGGGCGATTGTGTGGACATGAGGGTTAGGGCAAGTTAGGTGAGTTAGGGTTAGGGAGCGGGTGAGGTGAGTGTGTGATAGTGACAGACCTTAGGGTTAGGGTTTGGGTTAAGGTAAGTGGATAGTTATTGGTGTGTGTATAGTTTAGTGTAGGGTTAGGTGCCAGATTTTAGGTGTATGTGTGTGGATTGCTGTTTGTTTGGTGTGCTTGTGTTGTATGCATGTGTTTTGGAACAGCGATTTTTTTCCCTAGGGAAAAAATCGCTGTTCTGACAGTTCGAGATTGTAAGCTTTCGCTTACATAGGGTCAATTAAGCACCGTTCGTTTTTTTAAGCATTCGGTGATCTAATATAGACCCTGTATACAGCAGCTTGAATCTCACACCTGCCTTTCAATATTCCATGATTGTGGGGATAAATTTGCTTCTCTTCTGCCTCGTGTAGGACAAATAATCATTTTCCACAAATACTCTGTCTCCAAAGTTTTAGTACTTTGCCCTTCTGCAACAATTTTGTCAAGATCAACTCTTTCTGCTGGTATTATTCTGTCTTTACTAATATAGGTCTTAGCTGCTTTCTCATGCCCAGGTTTGGCATACAGTTGATGTGCACTTTTCAGTTAACAATTCCTGCTGTGGAATACAAGTCCAATTGTTTATTTGTGCTTTCATAAAATTAATACAGTCTGTTTCTTCCAGTCTCTCTGGTACAGCAGAAAATCTCAGGTTTTCTCTGTGTGCTCTGTTCTCTAACTCTATAATTTTTTTGGAACAGCTCTTCTTGAGAAGTCTCATACTCAGTCAGATTTTTCTTCATTTTTGACCTCTGATTTTGCAGTTTTATAAGATCATCTGAATAGCTGCTTAAAATGTCTTCCATTTTCCCTGCCTTTACCAAATCTGGAGCTTGAACTACTTTTTGCTGAACAGCTTCAGGATTCTTCTCACAGAGTGTTTTTCTTCTCCTTTTCTAGTTGACTTTCTTTTAGGTTCTCTAAATTTCTTCTTTGCTGGCATCCAGGGAGTGTACTTTCTATCCAGTAATTGAATTTTACTAAAGCTGTCAGAATTACTTGCCCATTTCTCAGTTTCTTCTTTCATACCGGGAGATCTGATAAATTAAGCTGTTGATCAGGGTGCAGCCATCTTGGAAGTTCACTGCACCGGCAGTGTTGTTAAAAGAATGTAGTGTTTTAGATGTGATGCAATTAAACTAGATTTGTAGTAATAATAGCATACAGAGAAATAACAGCTGATACGTGAAAGGCATTTAGCAGGTTTTATCAGAGGTTAGCAAGTGCTGACTAAATGATGTAAGACTGGGAAATAGCAAATGGACCAAATTCTTCATGATTTTAGATTAGGCCAAGGGCATTAAACAAGGACTAGTCCCCAAAAATATAATGTTAATATAAGATATGTTACCTGGAAAAGACGTGTAATCTAATTAAGAAATGTTCAACATGTAGAAGGAAGGGTCTATATTAGAACACCGAACATTCAAAATGTCGAGTGTTCTAATATCGAACCCTACCAATCGAAAATACTAAACATTGAACATTCAGAACAACAAATTTTTTCCTAGGGAAAAAATTTGCTGTTCCAAAACACATACACACAACACAAGCACACCAAACAAACAGCAATCCACACACATACACCTAACGTCTTACACCTAACCCTACACTAAACTATACATACACCACTAACTATCCACTTACCTTAACCCTAACCCTAAGGTCCATCACTATCGCACAGTCACCTCACCCGTGCCCTAACCCTAACTCACCTACTCCGCACTAACCCTCACGTCCACACAATCGCGCACTTACCTGACCTGCGCCCTAACCCTAACTCACCTAACCTGCCCTAACCCTCACGTCCACACAATCGCACACTTACCTGAACCCAACCTGTAACCTTCCATCAGAGCACTGAAAATACCAAAGCAACAGAAACGGTCAACTGAATTCTTTCCCTAGGAAAAAATTTGGTTTTCTGTTTCTTCGATATTTTCAGCGTTCGCTGAAAGCAGGTCAATATTAGAACACTCGACATTTTAAATGTTCGGTGTTCTAATATAGACTCTAGAAGGAATGCTACCATTTAGTAAATAAATGAGTGTGGAAGACCACCTGATGTCCCATGCAAGTGTTAACTGTCACAGCCTACCATAGGGTTTCATGATCCTTACTCCATGGTTCATGTATAACCAGATCAACAACAGAAGGATTCATGACCAAATAATTTCCTATAGATGACAATCTGCTAGTATTACGTCACAAAGGGTATGAAAGATTAATTTTTTAACCATAACCAGTTCTAGAAGGTGATGACTGATCTTATGGATCAAACCAACCAAACAAACAAAGAAAAACAAAAGTTTCAAGTTCCAAGATGGATGACAGAGCAGACCATTGACCATAGATGGATGTATAGTAAATGCCAGTCACCAT
>NC_056741.1:1138122512-1138212512 GCF_019279795.1 Protopterus annectens | reverse complement strand
ATGGCAATCTATTTTGTTAAGTATTTACTGCTTGTATTAAAGTTGTTTGGTGGTGCAAACGGTGTGTCTTCAGATTTCTTTTTGGATATTGTGGACCTTTATTTTGGACACTTTAGCCCTCCTGAGGTTTTGTATCTTTTATTACATTGAAAGCTATATCGGTACCATGCACATCTAAGTAATATATTGGTGCCATGCAGTGATACCAGTAGTACTACTCTTAGACCTTCCACCCTTTACCCTCTTAGTTCTCTCTGGCCTCTCTCCCTCAGATTCTGAAAAATATGGATGGACAATTTCCTACATTTTCTCCTGCCAGTCTGGTTGATATGGGCATCCTGAGACAGTGTAGCAACTGTCTCATGTACATGGCAATCCTCTACTACTACCACCACCTAGAATCACAACTTGTGAGATATGCAATTACATTAAGCACCTAAAGTCTATGCTCTTTCCCTAACAAGCCAGTATATCTGGCACTGAGAAAGTTGTCAACACAAACACCACACCTCAAACACCACCAACACCTACACAACACACACCGACATATGCGGAAGTCCTCAACAAAAACATACCCAAACAAAAGAGACCTCCGATGCAAAAACACACATGAACTCCACTGCCCACCACACCAAACACCACACATAGTCCATATGCCTGTGTCTCACAGCCACTAAGGCCTAAACATAAACCCAACATATTAGTCATAGGAGACTCCATTGTGAGACACACAGATGTGCCCCTCATCAGGCTGGATAAGCAGAAAGTCACAGTTAGTTATTTGTCAGGTGCCAGAATCCGCCATATCATCTATGCATTCAAGTCTCTCAACAACAGGTACTGTTATGACTCTGTCATAGTCCATGTTGGCATGAATGACTTGAGATGTACCTTCCTGGACTATATGAACAGAGGCATGATTGAGCTCTCTGAATATGTGCCCCAGGCAGGTATGTTCGTAGCATTAAGCAGCATTCTACCATCACCCAGAATTATGCCTCAATACAAACAGAAAATGATTGACTTTAACAAATGGCTTAGTTTCTGGTGTAATTCCAAAGGGATCCAGCCAGAGATGGCCTGCATCTGTCTCCCTTGGGCTTCAGGCTTCTGACAAAGGCTCTTGCCTCCCCCATAGGGCCTTTTTTAGGCAATGCCATGAGGTCAAAACTACCAACATGAAAGTTTCATCAAAATGCAAATTAAAGGTCATGCTGCTAAATGCTAGCAGTCTAAACATGAAACTGCACTCATTGCAAGCATTCTTAACCCTGGAAGATGCTGACATTTGTGTCACAGAAACCTGGTTCAAAGCTGTGGAGAGCACCCTAGCCATACCGGGTTACTCACCCCATACATTCAGACCCCATATCATGGGCAGCAAAGCAAAAGGAGGTAAAGTTGCAATATATATAAGACATATAAACCTCCAGGCTGATCAAACAGTATGATGCACAGGAGACACTCCAAGTGCAGTTAACCATTGACAAGACCCCTATTCAAATCATAGCTAGCTCTAGGCCCCCAACTTTGACTCAAGATGCCCACTCCACCTATCTGGGCCTCTTTGAATCTATCAAGATTCAACCCTTTACCCTGATCCTGGACGACTTTAACTATCCAACCATAGACTGGAAGAACTACTCATGCCAAAAACAAATGTCCAGAGATTCTTGATTTTATCAATGCAAATGCCTTGGACCAGATGGTCAACACCCCCATAAGAGGCGAAAATATCTTGGACTTGGTATTAACCATCATGAATAACCAATGCAGCATACCTACAGTGTCATCCTCCCTGGCAAGATATAACCACAAAGCGGTCACTTTCAAAGTTGTCATCTCCCCCGACCTCCCCCAGCTAGAGTCAAACAACAAAACTTCTCCAAAGCTGATTACAACCTCTGTAGGGAAGGTATAAACAGCTTCACAACCCCCTCCCCCTCCATAGAAACTAGCACATATGTCCAAACCTACACCAAAGTACTATATGATCATTTATACAGCTGCATGGAATCAGGAATACCCAACAGGAAAAATCCTCCTCCTCAAGGAAGAGTAAGCGTATCTGGTGGACATCTGCAATAAATAAACTCTATAATAAAAGGAAAAAATTGCTGTCCAGGACCAAGAAGAAACAGGTACCTAATTGCAAGCAATCTCTCCTTAGACTGAACACGCAAATAAAAGCACTAGTGAAATCCTCCAAAGCAAACTTTGAGTCCAAACTGGTCACATCTACTAAAGACAATCATAAGGCCTTCTTCACATATGTCTGCAGTCTCAAAGGAAGCACTCATATCTACTCAGAGCTGGTGGTCAAGGACACCACATATACAAACACTGTAGATATAGCCAACCTCCTGGCAGACAGGTTCAGTGAACACTTCAGCCCTCTGTCACCCCATCAGTAAATTGGGACATCCCCAGCACCTGCCCCTCCCCCCCTTATCTCTAGGGAGCAAGTCATCACTGCACTCTCAAAGTGAAAAATACAGACTCCATGGGACCTGATTACATCCCAGGCTGCATCTTACATGAACTCAGGCAGGAACTGGCAGCACCATTAGGTGACCTATTCAACGAAAGCCTGAGTACTGGCTTCATCCCAGCTGAGTGGAGGACAGCCACTGTTATCCCTTTGAACAAAGGTGGAGCGTCCACCGATTCAGGAAATTATAGACCCATCAGCCTAACTAGCCTTATCTGCAAGGCCATGGAGCATATTATCATGGACCTCATTAACAAGGACATTGGCAACTTCCAAACACTCAATCTCACACAGTTTGTTTTGTCAAGAGAAGGTCATCCCTGTTAAATTTGGTTGAATTCTTTGAGACAGTCATCAAAGCCATGGACGAGAGGAAGACAGTGCACACCGCCTACCTTTACCTGGCCAAAGCATTCAATACTATTCTCCACTCAGGTATAATAGATAAACTCTCTCAAGAAGGCATCAATCCATAAGTTACCAGATGGGTAGCAAACTGGCTCACTGATAGAACCCACCTAGTCAAAAAAGGGGAAGCCACCTCAAGCAGTAGACCTGTAATGAGCGGTGTACCCCAGGAATCGGTCTTAGGGCCTCTATTGTTTGGGATATACTTTTTTGAGGTGCAGGCCAAATCAGTGGGCTATGGCTGACCAAGTTTTCAGATGACTGCAAACTGGGCACTGTCATCAATTCCCCTAGTGATGTGGACATCCTCCAAGAGGGTCTCACCCAAACAAATGACTGGTACCAGAAACATGGCCTCAAACTGAATGCCAAAAAATGCATCATCATCGCCTTTGGGGAGAGTGACATCCCCACAAATTATCACATTAATAACAAGGTCCTAAGCATGCTCTCAGTCGTGAGGGACTTGGGCACCCAGGTTGATAGCAAACTGATTTTTAACCACCATATTGTCTCTGTTGTATGGAAAGCTTTCTACATGGTCCACCTCATTAGTAAGGGTATCTCATCCAGGGACAAGGAGGTCATAACATCCCTGTATTCCTCCCTTATGAGATCCATTATTGAGTACAATGCTCCTTTCAGCATGTATCTCACAAAGCACATGCAGCAGTTGGGAAGACCACAGATGTTCCTCATCAGGAGAATCTAGGGCCTCAAACATCTACCCTACACAGATAGGCTAAAAGCCATGTCCCTCTACTCAGTCTCATATAGAATCTTCAGAGGTGATCTCTGTCTGGCATACAACGCAATCTCAGACCCAGCCTTGATGGAACTGATGCATATCCACAAGTCAAGCTCCACTCCAGTAACTCACACCCGTGACCTCAACCTGGTCGATGACATCAATAGGACTTGTTGGCCAGACAGATTTGTGTCTCAGAGACTCCCCCTTCTGTGGAATAGACTTCCCCTCCACATCAAGCAGAGTACCTCATTAACCCTTTTTAAGCACAACCTGGATAACTGGACGGGGAACAGAAAATACACCTCTGGGATTCCACCTGTGCCTCTGCTGGACAGAGGCATTGGGCACTGACTTCTCGAACATGGACTAAATTCTTGGCTAGGCTTGTAAGGACCTCAGCCTTGTAACTTTCTGTGATCCCATGATCCTATGAGAACCTATTTGATTAATACAAGTTGAAGCATATAATAGAAAGGAGTATTATTAAAGGGTAGAAGGATTGTGTACTAATGATTCTGAACTTTTTGAAAGTATTATATGTTGTTTTCTAGTGACCCAGCAAATGACCAAAGTTTGATCCTGCATTTATAAACTTTGTTAACATTTTCAGAAAAAAATGTCGATATTTTTAAATAGATTATGTGCTGTTAAGAAATTTGTCTTTTCTTTCTTTGGGACGTATGACAGGTAATAATTGTTTTAAAAGTTTCCATAAACTTATTTTCCAGGTCATACAACAGAGTTCTACAGTATATATAAAATAAGAGTATCTCAGTTCCTAGACTTGGACTACTGGTCTCATGAACGAATCCTGATGTTTTACAGGTGACTTGTTCAGTTTTCACCTTTATTTAAATAAAAAGAAAATAAAGAAAATTACAATTATAAATGGAGACCAATTAAACCTTTTAGTAGCATTTGTCCTTGTTGCCTCGTTTAACTTCAGTAATTATGATAATTAACTAGAGGTGTTTGTAAAAAATTATGACTGATATGACACTACAATGTTTAATAACACTACTTTATATGTTATGGCATGTGTGTAAAATGCCCAATTAGAAAAGGCAGGTTTGCTTTTTCAGGTTCAAACCCTGTACCTTGATTATAAGAGACTAGAGCCTGAATCCTCTACACCAACTACCAAACTGTCATCAGGGGGTACATTTTCAAGGAGTGTTGAGTTCAGTGCATTTTAAAAGAATGTTGAATTTCAAGGGAAGAAAAGTTTAATGTCGCTCATGCTAAGTATATTTTCAACGTGTAACTGTCTTGTTTAGCAAATGACTATCATCAGTGTTTGTGCTGTCCAGTGTGCAAGTAATGTTAGTAGCATAGCAAGTAGCATACTTGCCTTTGCTGCAGGAAGCAGTGGGTTCTATTCCCACACCATTTAGATGGAATGCTGGTATTGCAATGCCCTTGAAGGTGGGATTGTGGTGCTGTACTCCTGACTGTGTCCTCCTTTGCATGAAATGCCTAGTAACTGTGAATCTGTTGTCAGTTTGACAGCCATTCCATACTGCTATATTACTAGCTTGCTATTTTTTAAATGTAACATGGGCAATTTATTCTACAAGGCCAGCAGGTACCAAATTTGTACATGAAACATTGAAATGTAAAGCTGTTTGCCCACAGCAACCTCTTTATTAGTTATAGATTTCTTTAATTTGGAATTATTCAGATGGCATTTACATCTGCAGAGATTGCGTATTATTGACTGATATTGGTGGATCTAATGGCAGATGTTTGAGTGTTCTTTTATGTTTGAAATATTCTGAAATGGTTAGTTTTGTCATTATTGGTTCATACGTTTTGTTTCATTGTTTATTGGGAAATGTTAAAAACTACAAATTTAAAACACACTCTAACAAGTGGTGTATGCAGGTATGCATGGTCTTAAAAATGCGAGCAAGGGGCCTATGGTTTAAAAACAGCCCAAAGATAAATGTAACCTGCCACTGGCCAGATGCATTTTCTTTGAATGTGGGTTTCAATGCCATTTCATTGAATGTGAGCTTCAAGGGCAGACAAGCTTACAGTTCATGCTAAGTCTGTTTTTATTGTGAGACTGTATTGTTTTGTTTAACAAATGGCTATCAGTGTTTGCGTTATAAAATTTTAAATAAAAGTTTTAAGTATCTCTAAACATTGTAGAAGAAGAAAATAACATGCACACTGACAGGTTTTAACTGTGTTTATGGTAACTGGGGTGAAACAACCAAGTAATGGGACACTGGACTGCCTGGGGGTGCTGCCAGGGGGGGTGCTGCTGGGAGGAGTCTTGATCAATTACCCTGCCTAGGGCCCCATTTGACCATGATCTGGCATGGTTCATTCTTCATATTGCTCTTATTAGCTTTGTATTTAGGAATTCATCTATTTCTGATATGAACATTATGCTATTTGAAGCTAAACAAATATGGAACCATATATCGATGCATCTAAATATATACATTTAGAAATGTTTTAGCTACATACTTTATTTTGTCTGATAGCGCTGCAAGAGTTCATACGGCATGAAAAAGTTTTGTCTTTAAGAGGTAGTTAGGCAAACATATATCTTAGCTTTCCAGCAGTTCAAATTACATGAGTATCATATTTAAAGATACAAAAAGTGCAGGATTATTTCTGGTGACTGTGTTAAACAGATGTTTTACTGACATAGAGTCCCTTAGTGAACACTTTGTCTTTTAGCCTTTGGCAGTAAAGGAATGAAATGGCTTATTATAATGTAAGTGAGTGCAACAAAGCAATGTTTCACAATACACTATACAGCAGTTTAAACATCCATCTCCTACTTTTACTTACATATGCTAAGCAAAAATTACTTTTAAGAATCATTCTTAATTAGTCCCAAATGATTCTGTGGACTTAAAACTGAAATTATTTACTTCTGTATACAATAACATATGCTGCTGTTACAAAACCCTCATTATGTTCATATGCTTCTGTTGCAGTTGACTGGATAAGGCCATAAACCTTTTTAGAAATTGTATTTATCAGGCTCAGTCTTAATGTAGTTATAGAAAAGCTGCTTTATGAGCGACCTTAGCTTTTGTGAGAATATGCTTGTCTGATAAATTACAGATTCTGGGCTGAACCATGCAGTTGTATGATAAGGAACATAATGTAAAGAACAATGATTGAGCTCCATAATATTATTTGTCAGTAAGAAAGGAGCATAGATTTTGATTTAGGAGCATAAGCATTACAGATGAGCTATAGATATTTTTTGTGAAACATAGTGAACTAACAGCTTTTCCAGGCCATGGTACACTTCATATGTTCAACATAAAAACTAGGAAGGTACAGTGGTTAGAGGTTCTGATTCACATTGCTTGGTTCTCAAGTTCATTTCCCAGCTGGGGGGGTACCTTCAGTGTATGATCTAAATGACCTCCTTGCTACTCTGTGGGTTTATATCTGATGTTCCTGTTTCCTTCTACATCTCATAGGCATGTAGCCCACCAAATTGCCTATATATATGTGTGTGTGTGTGTGTGTGTGTGTGTATGTGTGTTTGCATCCTGCAATAGATTAGTGTCTTGCCCAAGGTTAGTCTATCTATCTTGCACCCAGTTACTTTCATGATAGGATTTTGCTCCCATGTGACCCTGAACTTGATAAAGCTGGTATCAAGAAATTAATGAATGAACATGCACTTGCTGTAGGCAATAGGTAGCCACTATGTGCACAGAGCAGAGTAATGCTGAACAGGTCAGTAGGAATTAGGCCTTTGAGGTAGTAAAACATATGGTATGGACAGAGAGTTTCACACTTTCAGTTTGTTATAATATGTTCTTACATTCTACATAGAAATTCTCCAAATTCAAGAATTTTTAATAGAAAGTACAGACTACCAGGGCATGGACTACCATGACTAGGTATGATGATAATATTAAGTGCTTGATCTAGGATATATTCCTGAGATGGAAACAGCTGAAACCTGGTCCTTGAGTGTTAGCCTGTCATCAAAGACCAAACCAAGGTCACAAACATGAGATACACATTTCAACTGATTTTCCTTATAGCTAATCAGAGACAAAGTAGAAATAAATGTGAAGGACAGATGGTACCACGTATCAGTATAGTCACGTTTTTTGCCAGATTGAGTTTCAGCCAATGCAGGATATCACCCAAACAGGCACTATCTCTTGATAGGAGCGGTAAAGCCAGATATCATCACATATAAGTGATAATACATTCCTCACACTGTAATGATCTGCTACAGTGACAGCATGAGCACTGTGAACAATAATGGGGTCAAAATGGAATAATGAGGCACTCAATATTATGGGAAGGAGACAGAATTATCTCATGACACCACCACCCCCAGGAATGACCCAAGAGGTGAGAGGCAAACCACTCAAGTTCAGATATAAACATCTGTTTGAATTAGTGCTAGCAAAGCCACAATAAAATTTTAAGCACTCTAGAAGGATGCTGTGGTCCATGATGTTAAAGGCTGCTGATAGATCAAGAAAGACCACTATGAAATGCAGCCTTTGAGGAATAATCATCATCATCATCTTCATCATCAACATCACATCATTGAAAACTCAAATTAGGCCCATCGCTGTGGTCTGCTTAGGTCTAAAACCAGATTTATATTGATCTAACAGGCCATGAGATGTGATACAAAAATTATATGAGTATAAACTACCTTTTTACAACATTCCCAATAAATTGGAGGTTAGAAGCAAGGCAGAAATTTTCCTAGAAATCAGGATGAAGTGTCATTTATTTTAGGACTGGCTTGATAAGGGCCTCTTTTGACACAGATCAAAATAACTCCATCCTCAGTAATGACATAACAATTTAGAAAATAAATAGTCCAGAAACTCAAGGCTGGTAATTACCAACCTTATAGAGACCTTGGTTGGGTCCACAAAAAGTAGGATAAATAGATGAAACAGTCTTTATGACTTTATCGTAATCTACATAACCAAACTCAGTTTAGCAATGTTAAGGTAAGTGAAAACATTCACTTTAATGGGATATTTCATTTTTTTAATTTAAGGATATTACACTTCTATGCAATTACATTCTTATGGCAACCATTTTGGGAAATTTTAACGTCTGTTCACAGTAATTGTTAACCTTGCGCAGTTATCACTATGTTGTTTGAAGATGATTTTAACTTCTGGCATCACTTCTGCACTTGCCAGTGTTATGTTGTCAGTATTTAAAAGTTTCTCCTTTCTGGCTAAAAATTAGACTATGATAGAAATAAATGTCATGATACTGAATATATTTGTGTTGATGTCATTTATATGTGCTGTTTGAAGAGGTTTACCTCTATAACAGTGATCTCAAAAAGGTCGACCATGCTTCTGCGAACTCTGAAATGCGAACGTCCCAAATGCCGAAAACCACATATGCAAATGGCTAAATCTCGCCACCTTTTGACCCATGGTAGCGCTGGTGTGGAGGTGTGGTGTGGCCGGAAACGTCGAAATTCGACATTATTTTGATATTTAAGAAGTGTTGCGGTTTCGAATTCATGGAAAACAGGTCGATGAAGTGGTAGGTCGATCTTATGTGATCGACAATATAAAGGTAAACCATTTGAAGAGGATGTAAATTTCCAATATCACTTCTGCTTGCCAGTTATATGTTATCATCTGCTTCTAGATTAAATATTCCACTGGGATGGCAATAAATGTCATAATACTGAATATATTTCTTTGCTTTTTCATACCTTGACAATAGAGCAGTTCTGTTTTCTTCAGGATAGCAAGATAAATAACAATAAAATACTGATAAATTCTATAAAATACATGGTGCCGACACCTGTATTTACTATACACGCCAGATGCGAGATTTCTTGTCAACCCTTATGCTTTATATTTAAAAAAGTTTGTACGTATAAAATGTAACATCCTAAAATTTAAGATTATAAACTTACTATTAGTGTCTCGATAGAAATGCCTATTTAAAGTTCTGCATAAATGAAAATGCACAAATATAGTTAATATCAATTGCTATTATTTTTTCACATTTGGATTTAAATTAAGATAGGAAATTAAATTTGGAACTTTTAGGATTTTCTGCAGTCTGATTCAGTAAGCACGTTTTGTGTTATCTATTCAAATAAATATTTATGCTCTTTCTAATAGTTAAACCTTTCTTGTAATGTTTTCACATCTGGGAAAATTCTCCCTGGGTCATCCATAAAAAGGGTTTTAACTCAGTAAGTCTCACGTAGGAATCAAACTTCAGTCAAGTCTTTTACCACTCTTCAGTCAGTCACTCAATCAGTCAACACTGACATTCATTTTATGATTTGATGATTTATGACTGATCTGTAGAGATGACCTTTTTTCATCATTACCATAATATTTTAAAGAATATAAACTTCTCTTTGAATTAGACATGAAATAAAACATTTCTGTATTCCCCCATCACCTTGTGTGTGTATGTTTTATAGTTTACTAAAACTATATGGTTTTTAAAACTAATTGCTATTTTGTTCACGATCATAATGATAATCATATGAGCCTCCACATTTGTGCCGTAACAGAGACCTGGTTCAAGGCAGCAGAAAGGACCCCAGCACTACCAAGCTATAACTCATTCCACACATTTCTGCCCCAGAACTTGGACCAAAGCTCCAAAGGCAGTGGTGTTTCCATATTCATAAAGGATGCGCACACCTCCAGACTGGTGGCCCAACATAATGCATCAGAGATACTTCAGGTGCAGCTAACATTGAGTAAGACAGCGATTCAGGTTGTAGCCTGCTATAGGTCCTCAACCGTGTCTCAAGACTCACACTCCACATTCCTAAGCACCCTGGAGAATATTAGGGTCCAACCTAACACTCTCATACTAGGCGACTTCAACTACCCCTCCATTAACTGGGAAAACTACTCATGTACCAATACACTTGCCCAACATTTCCTGGAATTCATTAATTCCAATGCCCTGGACCAGCTTGTTCTTACTCCCACCAGAGGGAGCAACATCCTTGACCTGGTCATTAATAACATGGGTGACCATTGCTCTACTCCAATAGTCAACGACTCCCTGGTTAGATCCGACCACAAACTAATCACCTTGGAAATCCACATCCCCCCCACAAAGGTAACTACCATGAAAAACTTCTCCAAAGCTAACTTAGGGCTCTTAAAAACAGAGGTGGCTAACTTCATGGCACCCATGCAAATGGAGAATAGTTGCATGACCGCCGAATCATACACCAATGCACTGTACGAACACGTACACAAATGCATGGATCTTGCTATACCCAATAGAACCAAGATGCTCTCCTCCAAAAAAGGAAGCCAATGTGGTGGTCCCCTGTCATAAACAAACTCTACAACAGAAGGAGGAAATTGATGCAGAATAAGGTGAATTCCCAAGATTGGAAAAACCCCCTTATCAGCCTCAACAAAATGTTGAAATCCCTCATCAAATCCTCTAAAGCTAGCTATGAAAACAAAATTGCAGCAGATAGTAAAGACAATCAGAAGGCATTTTATAGTTCATAGGTTCATAGGTTCATAGGTTCATACTAGGCTATCTGCCCGAGGGCATTTACAAGCCTAGCCCATCGTTTTGTGGCTTACGCCACCCCTTTAGTATGGGGAACTATACCCATTATTTTGCTGTGCCTCTGTCGAGCAGTGACACTGAGGTAATCCCTGGGGTATATCTGCGATCTCCCATCCATTGGTCAAGATTTCTCTTGAACAAGGCCAGCGAGGTGCTCTGCCTCACATGTACCGGGATTTTGTTCCACAGCATAGGGAGTCTTTGGGTGATGAATCTATCCCTCCAGCACGCCCTATTAATAGCCGTGTCGAGGTTTAAGTCTCCCGCCTTGTGGCTCTGATGGATCTAGATTTTTGAGGTGAAGCATATTCATCAAATCTGGGTTTGACATGGTCTTGTATGTTAGGCAAAGGTCACCTCTGAGCAAGCGGTGGCGACTGAATAGAGCAGGAGTTCTTTCAGTCGGGCAGCATAGGACAGATTTTTGAGACCCTTTATCCTTTTGGTGAGGAACTTTGTGGCCTCTCCAGCTGCTGCAAGTGTCGGGTCAGATACATCCCGAATGGGGCATTGTACTCAATCATTGGTCTGATGAGTGATGAGTAAAGGGAGACTATGACCTCCCTTGATCTAGATGAGAATCCCTTCATGATAAGGTGGGCAATGTAGAAGGTCTTCCTAACTACTTTAGCTACATGGGTGTCGAATGACAGACTACTATCAACCTGGATCCCCAGGTCCCTGATAACTTCTTCTGTGCTCAGTGGATTGCCACCTATTTGGTAGCTAGGGGTAACCTTGTTTTTCCCAAAGGGTATGACTATGCATTTTTTGGCATTTAACTTCAGGCCGTGGCTCTGGCACCAGTTATCCGTTTCTGTGAGACCCTTCTGAAGGATATCTGTGTCAGATGTGTTTTCTACTATGGCGCCCAGTTTGCAGTCATCTGCAAACTTTGTCAGCCATAACCCTCCTGTGTTTGCTTGTACTTCGGAAAAGTAGATGCCAAACAAGAGTGGGCCCAGGACTGAGCCCTGTGGAACACCACTTGTGACAGGTTTTGAGTCTGACATGGCGCCAGCAACTCTGACCCTGTGGGTTCTGTCACTCAGCCAGTTTGCAACCCATCTTGTGATGTATGGGTTAACATTTAAGCTGATGAGTTTTTCAATGATACCCGAGTGGGGTATTGTATCGAAGGCCTTAGCCAGATCGAGGTAGGCTGTATGGACTGCCTTTCCTCGTCAATGGCTTTGGTGACTGTTTCAAGAAGTCAACCAAGTTTAAAAGGCATGATCTGCCTTTGACAAAGCCAAACTGGGTTGGATCCAAAGTCTGCAAATTCCCTATGTCTTTATTTATGAGGTCCATTATGATCCTCTCCATGGCTTTGCAGATAAGGCTTGTCAAGCTAATGGGCGGTAATTTCCAGGGTCGGTGGAGGCACCGCCTTTGTGAAGTGGGACCACAGTTGCAGTGCACCACTCCTGGATGCGTATCCAGAGGTAAGACTTTGATTAAACAGCTGTCCTAGCTGTGGGTTTAATTCCTCATTGAGTTCGTGGAGCACACAGCCGGGGACACCATCAGGTCCCATGGATGCTGTGTTTTTGCTTTGGAGAGAGCAGTTCTCACTTGGGCTGGAGATGTTTGGGGGCTGCAATCGTTTGGTATAGATATCTCTCCTTTTGGGGGGGAGGGGGGGAGAAGTTTGCACTGAACCTGTCAGCCAGTATGTTGGCAATGTCTGTAGGATCAGTAATCTTCACATCATTTTGAACTAGTTCTGAGCATATCTGGGAGTTTCCTCCTAGGTTTCTAACATAGCTAAAGAAGGCCTTATGATTGTCTTTTGAGTCTTTAGCTATTTTTCTCTCGAAATTTGCTTTGGATGATTTTACGAGAGCTCTTAGTTTTTTACTTATAGTGATCAAGGGTGTCTTATCTTTTAAGGATTTTACTCTATCTTGTAGTAGCTTCCTCCTTTTATTGTAGAGTTTGTTTATGGCTGGGGTCCACCAGACTGGACGCTTGCCTTTGGTACTAAGAGTCTTTGTTTTGTTTGGGATTGCCTTATCCATGCAGTCCTGCAGGTGCTGGTAGAAGGCGTTTGTAAGTGATTCAGCGGCTTGAGTACTGTTTTCCACTGCTCGGGGCCTTAAAGGAGACCACACTAGTCTTTAGAAGTGTGAAGTCGGCTTTTGAGAAGTTCTTTACTGTGGTCTTTTTATTTCAGGTGGGGTGGGATGAGGACCTCCAGCGAGATTAGTTTGTGATCTGATCTCACCAGTGAGGGGTATACTTCCGGTGTTGAACATTGTGCTCCCATGTTCGTGATGATGAGATCAAGTATGTTATCTCCTCTTGTGGGATGGTGACTAGTTGTTCCATGGCATTTGAGTTTATGAATTCCAGGAACTTTTGGGCTAGGGTGTTTGGGCTTGAGTAGTGTTCCCAGTCTATATTAGGGTAATTGAAGTCACCTAGTATGATGGTGTTTGGTGATACATTTATCCCTCTAGTGTTTTCAGGAAGGCCATGTGAGGTTCCTGAGTTTGTGAGGGTGGCCTGTAACATGCTACAATTTGCAGAGCAGTCTTGCCTATGGTTAATTGCACCTGGATGGTCTCCGATGCATCGTGCGTTGCCACCAGTCTTGAGGTGTGGGTGTCCTTGATGAATATGGATACCCCCCCTCCTTTCTTGGTATTGTCCGGATTTTGGGGCCGGAACACATGATATGAGGTAAAACCTGATAGCGCTGGGGTGCTCTCAGGAGCCTTGAACCAGGTTTCTGTCACAGCACAGACATCGATGTTCTCCATACTGAGAAGGGCCTCGAGTGCGTGCATTTTGAGATTGAGACTTCTGGCATTGAGCAGCATTACCCTTAGTTTTTTTCCTTTTGTGTTCTAGGGTGGTAGGTTTAGAATTTGAGCCTTGCCTAAAAAGGCACTATGGGGTGGCAAGAGCCTTTGCCAGTATCCGGAATCCCAGGGTGACAGGTGCAAGCCGTCCCTTGCAAGCGTGGCTTGTCCAGCATGTCATCCCAGGCAGACAGATACTGGATCCCCTTTGAATGACACCAGTGTTTAAGCCAATTGTTAAAGCTGATCATCTTATCTCTGTATTGTGGCATCACTCTTGGTGAAGGTAGGATACTGCTCAAGGTCAGGGTCATACCTGCCTGGGCTACATAATCAGAGAGCTCCTCAATGTCTCTTTTCATGTAGTCCAAGGAGGTACGTCTCAGGTCGTTTACACCAGCGTGGACAATGACTGAGTCATATTTGTACTTGCTGTTGAGAGACCTGAGTGCTTGCGTTATGTGGCGGATTCTAGTGCCCGACCGGCAGCTTACTGTGACCTTCTCCTTGCTCAGTCTGGTGAGCGGGACGTCAGTGTGTCTGACTATGGAGTCACCAATGACTAGTGTGTCTGGCATTGTGTTTGGCCTTAAGGGCTGTGACTGTTTGACACTCTGACTGTGAGGTCTATGTGTTGCAGGTGTTGTGTTCTGAGGTGGTGGTTGTTTGGGTGTCTGCTTTGGTGGCCTCTGCTGTTTTGGTAGATTTTTGATCAGAGCCTCCGAGTATGTCTTTGTGTGTTTATGTGTATGATTTGAGGTTGTAATGGTGCTATGTGAGACTGGGTCTATAGTGTGTGTGGTAACCCTCTCCTCCTGACTGGTCTTGCCAGTCCTGTGTTGAGAGAGCTCAGTTTCCAGTTTGGCCATATAGTTGCATCTCTCGCATGTATTTGTGTTTTGTGGGAGGAGGAGAGGGTTATGTAAAGAATCTCCACAGCAATACCTAGATTTGCTCTGAGCAACTGCACAATGGTACCTCCTATACCGAGCCAACAGATATTGCCAATATACTGGGCAACAGATTCATTGCCAACTTTACTCCTCCAAAGGACCAATCACAATACCAGTAGTTTGCCAGGCACCCAGTATTACTGCTGCACAAGTTAAGACACCACTGTCCAAGGCCAAGAATACAGATTCTGTGGGACCTGACAATATCCCTGACTGTGTCCTACATGAACTACAGAGTGAATTGGCACCTCACCTGTGTGCCCTGTTCAATCACAGTCTCACCTCAGGCTTTGTCCCTACCAAATGGCGCACTGCTACAGTCATCCCTCTCCGCAAAGGAGGAGTGACAACATTCCCTAGGAACTATCACACCATTAGCCTGATGAGTCTGATATGCAAAGCTATGGAACGCATCATCATGGACCTAATAAACAAGGATATAGGGAATCTCCAAACTTTGGATCCCACACAGTTTGGTTTTGTGAAGGGTAGATCATGCCTGCTCAGCTTGGTCAACTTCTTTGAGTCAGTCACCAGAGCTGTAGATGAAGGTAAGGTGGTTCATACAGCCTGCCTTGATCTGGCCAAGGACTTTGGTACCATTCCCCACTCAAGAATCATAGAAAAACTCACTAAGTTAGGCATCAACCCCTATATCACCAGGTGGGTTGCAAACTGGCTTACAGATAAAACCCACAGTGTGAAAGTAGCTGACTCCAAGTCAGACTGCCGACCAGTCACGAGTGGCATCCCACAAGGTTTTGTCCTGGGTCCTCTCCTGTTTGGTATCTACTTCTCTGAAGTCCAGGCCAACAAGAAGGGACTCTGACTGACAAAGCTCACAGACAATTGCAAGTTGGGAGCTATTATTAACTCCCCAAGTGATGTTGACATCCTACAGAAAGGTCTCACTGAGACCAATGACTGGTGTCAGAACTGTGGCCTTAAGCTCAATGCCAAAAAATGTGTCGTCATCTCCTTTGGGAAAAACCCGGTTCCCATGAATTACCACATTGATGGTAGTCCATTGAACACAGAAGGTATTATGAGAGATCTGGGAACACAGGTTGACAGCAACCTCTCTTTTGACCACCACATTGCCACTGTGGTCAGAAAGTCCTTCTATGTGGCACATCTCATTACTAAAGGTTTTGCATCCAGGAAGAAAGAGGTCATTGTCTCCCTCTACTCTTCCCTCATTAGGCAAATCATCAAGTACAATGTCCCATTTGGCATGGACCTCACTAGACACCTGCAAAAACTGGAGAGACCGCAAAAGTACCTCACAAAGTGGATCTTAGGCCTTAAACACTTGTCCTATATGGACAGACTAAAAAAACTCCAACTATTCTCTGTCTCACATTGCCTACTTAGAGGCGATCTCTGCTTGACTTAAAAAGCCATATCTGACCCAGCTTTGCTAGAAATGCTACATCTAAAGAAATCCCACTCCCTCTGCACCACATGCTCCAGAGACCTCAGCCTCATTACCACAATCAACAGAACATGCTGGAGGGACAGGTTCATAACACAGAGACTGCCCATGCTATGGAATAGACTTCCTATACAAGTCAAACAGAGCACCTCACTGGCCCTCTTCAAGTGAAATCTTGATGAGTGGATGGTAAATAGAAAATTCACCCCGGGGATCACTCCAGTGGCTCTACTCGACAGAGGCACTGGGAACTAAGGTCAGGTGGCACAATGCCAGAGTTATCCTATGGGCTAGGCTTGTAAAGGCTCCAGGGCCATTAGCCTATGAACCTATAATAGTTATTGTGTATTTCACCCAAAAGCAGCATTTTTAGCTTTCATTCACATAAATATGTGTTCATGAAATAATTTATTCAGCTTTTGTTCTATAATATGATTTATAAATAAAAAATGAGCACTGAAGAAATACCCTTATTAAACACATGCATGTTTCAACAGAGTAGTGTGTTATGTTGAGTTTTATTTTTCTAAGGCTATTAGCTTTGATGCACGTATGAGTATGTGTGTATCTCTCTGTATGTTTGTATTTCTGACTGAAATGTGAAATCCTTTGCCACCCACAGCTTTTGCTTTAAAGTGTACCAGTACAGATTCCTTCATGTCGATTTGCCCATGCTTTCTATGATGTTTTGCAAGGTTGGTGATATATGCAAACTACAAAGTGCAATGATTTTGAACATCTGCCCATGCAATATAAAATATTAATATAGCATAATGTGTAGTTAATTCCTCTGACAAAAATGCAGTCATGCTGCGAAAAGTAATAGGATGCAATTCTTTGTCATTCGTATGATATTGCTCAGTGTGCACTTGCATAATCTCATGAAATGCACTTATTAATCATATCTTATGATGAGTGTTTCAAGTTAACATTCTTTAGTGGTTTTACAAATATTAAATGCATATTCAAATACTGACAATGATGTGAGACCCTACATTAATACAAAAGAGTGAAGTTTAAAACCATGATAATGGCAGAATTCCTGGAGAAGCAAGAAGTAAAATTAATTCTTGAATTAAGCTGTAATTGACAGCTTGGCGTCATGATAGGATATTTAAATGTGTTTTGAGATACAGTTTGTTTTTGGTTCTTTTATTTTCCAGTTGTTGAAAGCTTGACTAACCTGATATTTTCAGTGCCAGAGGAACAACAGTAGAGCAGATAATGATTGAATAATACAAATGTGCTTGTGGTCCTGGTTGAAGTCAGTTTAATTAAGTCCAAGAAGAGGTATATTTTCTGGAAAACATAATACAGAGCCTGTCTTGGACTACTTGTCCCAGCAGTGGATACAGTGAAGATAAGACCACAGTGTATGACGCTGGCATTTTCTCCATGTTTGTAATTGGAGCTGTTTGCACCTGGAATAGATTTGCAAAAGAAAGCAGGTATGAAGTAAGTATTGTGCTAAAGTTTAAAATAGACTGAACTGAGTTTTGCTGAGGGATTGGTGGTTATAATAGTAGACCAGAGATCAGACAGTTCAGGAAAGTCCAGTTTTCTAGAATCATGTTGTGATCAAAAAGTAATGTTAGTGGCATTTTTAGGGGCAACTATGTAAAGTTTGTCTTAAAGACTCCCAACACTGAAATGAAAACTGAAAATATACAGATAATCAGTAACAAAGACCTATGGGAGACCTGACAGAGGGGATGGGGCTAGTGCCTATACCAAGCTATGACAAAGATGATAGGTTCCACAAGGATATCTCTGTGAGGTACTGATGCGGCTGAATAAGATGTGATTTTGGACAAGAAACCCAGTTAATCACAGATCACAAAGTACACCATTCTTATGTTGGCTTAGAAGCATATTACCCTTTGGGTGAGTACTGAAAGAGATTTGGGACTGAATTTAAGGAACCCCTTATCAAGATTACTCAGATTAGTAAACAAGGACAATTTCCTCTTTTGGAATGGTATGTTACTTAGTAATAGAAAGAGAAGAGGTTGGATATTGGCATGAAGATTAGTCAAAAGAACAGGCTAAATACAGAACCACGAGGCACCAGAGTCATGTAGCAGAAAAAAAGGAGAAAAAGTTCAAAAGGGGAACCATAAATTCAGGAAGATAAGTCCTACTTAATGCCAAAAAGTGACCGGATCTTAAGTGCCAGATGAATTTAGAAAAACTGGAGTGGATATAAGTATGCCAAGAACAGTTAAGCAGCCACTGACAGTATACAGACAGTATAGGCAGAACAATGTGTAGCTGTTATGTTGATGACATTAACCTTTGCCCTTGAAGGAGAAAAGAAGAAGAATGGACTATCCATTCAGGTTACAGTGAACTCAGTGTTTGACTGTGTCAAACAAACACTGTTTCACAGCAGTGACATTGGCATGAAGTTGGGCCTCCCAATACTCAATTCCTCTGGGTGACCAGTTCAGACTAAAGGTGAACAGGTCTGACTTTGCAATGTTTAAGTGTAATGGACAAACATGGACTTTGTCTCTGCTTAGTTTGTAGTTTAAAATCAATAACTTGGAAGGCATAGTTAATGGAAGAAAAGCTAGTACTGAGGTTTAGAAGAATATCAGCTATGTAGACCTGTAATTTAAACAGGATTCCTTCAGCTTTTATAGGCTGAATAACAGGATCTTGCTTTACATATCAAATCAGAGGTTCTAAGAATACATCGATGAGAAAGGGGAACAGGGGTCATCCTTGCCTTAAGCCAGCACTGACAGGAAGTTGTTAAAGAAAAGGTTATCTAGTTTTACCAGAGGTGAGTGAAGGAGTATTGGTTCAAAACCCCTTAAAAGTACTTCAAAGAGAATACCATTTGTATTTGTCTAAGATGGAGACAGGCCTAACTTACAGTGCGGAATATTTTTTCAGCATAAGTAGCAGCAACCATTTACCAAGATCATATGACATCATGAGATGCAGCAATACCATATCTGCCAGTCCTGAGGTTGTCAGATAGGTAATTAAGCAATAACCGACGACGTGGTATGGTATATTGAAGATTTACCCATGGTTGGTGTGGTTTAATCATGAGGGCGAAGCCCGAGTGATTAAACAAAGGCAACCGTGGGTAAATCTTCAATATACCACAACCATGGAGTCGGTTATTGCTATTATACAATGACATTATTTAAGAAAAAAAATACTTACTTTTCTTAAATAATGTCTTTGTATAATGGTGGATTTCTGTTCTTCTGCTGGTCGTGGTATACTGCATCTGCATTTTGATGTACTGCGCATGCATATGGGACTTGTGTTCCCATGCATACGCAGTACATCAAGGCTTTGAAATGGAAGTGATGGAGAAAAGAAAGTCTCTGTTGCTCCATTTTCTGTCTTTTTTTATTGTAAAAAAAAAAAAGGTTTTTGGGGCAGTTTATACCAACGGAAAAAAGTTTGAGTGACTGGACCTTTTTCCGTTGGTATATTGTGGGATTTACAATGGCCACGCTGGTTGCGCTGGCCAATCAGCATGCATGCTTTTGAATATTAATAGGGAGACATTGTATGATAACTATTTACAAAGCTAACCTGCTCCTACTAAGAAAATAAGTCCAATCAATTTCCATTTGTGGAAAGCCAGAATCTTACCAGGATTCTGGGTTCCATGCTTATGAGTAAAAATGGCTAGTAATATCCAAGTTGCAAGTGGTCATTGCCAGGTTTTACAATGACTGTTAACAGTAGTTGATAATAAATAAGAGTGATGTCATGACTGCCAAGGTAGAAAGGATGAAACGGACAATAACAACAGCTGTATATGGGGGTCGAATGAAAGTTTATTGTCAATGATAACTCCTAGAAATTTGGTTTCCTGCACTATTTCTATGACAGTGTTGTCAGATGCAAGGATGTTGAAATGATCAGTGACAGGGGAGATGTTTTGGGGGTGAAAGAGTACTAGTTTAGTCTTCTTTGGATTAAGAATGAGTTGGGCATTTCTTAGCCGGGATTTGACTGCAGTAAAGGACTGTTGAGTTTTTGAAAGTAGTTCTTTTAGTGATTGAGTGGTACAGATTATAGTGGAATCATCAACGTATTGAATGAGGGTTCCAGGGTGAGAAGCAGTGTGGAGGTTGTTTGTGAAAATGTTGAAAATTAGGAGTCCGAGGATGGAGCCTTGGGGTACTTCATTAGGGTTGTGGAGAAAAGGTGAGAGTTCATTGGACCATTTCACTGCTTGTTTATGATCCTTAAGGTAGCTCTGAAACCTTTTTACTGTGTTATGTGAGAAGCCTAAGTTAGATAGTGTGTTCAATAGTAAGGGGTGAGACACTGTGTCAAAGGCCTTGGAAAGGTTAAGAAATACTGAGACTGTATAGCATCTTGCATCTCTAGCTTTGTTCACTGTGTCTGTGAAGGATAATAGGGCTTTAGCTGTGCTGTGGCTGGGTTGGAAGCCACTTTGTGTTTTGTTTAAAATATTGTTTTGCAATAGATATTGCATTACCTGCTGATGGATACCTCTTTTGAGAATTTTGAATATGGGTGACAAGATGGATATAGGATGGAAATTGAGTGGTTCAAAAGAGTTGCCTCCTTTGTGGATGGGGGTGATGTGAGATTATTTCCATATGGTAGATACTTCTGATTTGGATAAAGACCTATTTATAAGGATACTGATTGGGTAGGCAATTGAGTTGGCAGCCGGTTTGAGGTAGTGTGGTGGAAGATTATCTGCTGAGGTGGAACGGGGTTTTAGTTTTTGTAGAAGTTTCTTAATGGTATCAGTGGGTATGGGCTGAAATGAGAATGGGGGTTGTATGACATTTTGTTGAGTAGGGGGTTACTAATGACAATAGTTGATGGTCTAAGGTTGGTGTCTGAATAGGTTGAAGGGTGGGGGGAGGGCCAGCATTAGGGGTGTTAGTAGGTCTGATATTGATTTTATGAAGTGCTTGTTAAAGTTTTTGGATATTTGTGATGGAAAGATATCAGGTGATGGGGTATGCTCTTTGTTTGTTCCAGGGTTAAGTAGAGAAGATGTGGAGTGCCAACATTTATTAAGGTTGATTTTATGCTGGAGCTGAAGCTGGGAATAGTATGACTTCTTGTCTCTGTTGATTAGTTTTGTCACTTTGTTACATACTGTTTTGAAATTGACACAATTTTGCTAATTTTTGTTTAGTTTCCAGGTTATTCAGGCTAGGTCCCTTTGTTTCATCAGCTGTTTACATTCCTTATAGAGCCATGGTGCTGAGTTCTTTTTGATTCTTTTCAAATGAATGGGAACCAGGGTATTAAGTATGTGAAGGAAGGCGTTATTAAAGAATAGTACAGCATCATTAAGGGTTAGTCATTTAAGGGGTGTCCAGTCTATTTCATGTAAGAGATTTTTGAATTTATTTATACTGACAAAAATTAGTTGAATTCCTAACTGATTTTACAGTGTGTACTCTTAGTTGTTGGGAGTTTGTTCTAAGCGAATAAGCTGGCAGATGATCGCTCAGGGAACCAAACAGTGTACTTGAAGAGGGGTAATTGGCAGGGTGGGATACTAGGATCCAGTCTAGGATGGATTATCAGGTAAAGCCTTTGCTGTATCTTGTTGGAATATTGATAACCTGAGAAAAAAACATAAAGATTGATACTATTTGTGGAAGAGTTGGAAGCTATGGTTTGCCAGTCTATATTTATGTCTCCTAATTATTGTTTCGAGGTTTATTGTTTTGGATATCCAGGATATAATATTTTCCAACAATGGTATATTGTGACCTGGTGGGATATATATTACTATTATGCACATTTTTCTCCCTGTTCTCCCTCTTCTATCTCCCTACTCTCTAATCAGCATAACTATCTCCTCAATGTAAGAAAGCAGTCTTAACTATATATCCATCTTCTGAATGTTAAAACACTTTCTCCAAGTTTTACCCAGGCTGTAGTATTACTATTGTCCACTAGGGGGCAGCATCATCTTATCTTGTCCTGACTTTCAGAAGCCTATTCCTGACTCGTAAGAGTACCTTACTCCCTTATCCTAAGTCTAAGGTTTGCTCCTTAAATAGCCCATAAAATCTTCTTTGTTTATAGTTAACCTTTAGTCACCCTCCTATTTAACTAGCACTATTTCTCTTAACTTTATACCAATCCTCAAGGCAAATTACCTGTTGCAACCAACACTCATTGATTATTCCTCTTGGCCTTCTTAATCTCCTGCCTCTACCCGCTCTGTTCACCCTGCGGGCTCACTCCGCTCCCCTACCCTACCCCCAAATCTCACCCACCACAATACATCTATATTTATACCTGTACATGCCTCCCACTACTCCCAACACTAATCACAACAACTACCCAATAAACATCATCAACTAATCATATCCACCTTCAATCCTACACACACCTCGCACTAATTAACTCACTCCTCAGACAAATCCCCACTCACATTGCACTACAACCACTCAGCATGTATGCAATCAACACCATCATCCTTCCCCATCAGAACATACATACATCCACCTACTTCACCCACAACAAACACTATAGCCCACATACACCCTCAAGGAACCACCGTAGCTACCCAATCCCTGTAGCATCCAAAACACTTATCAAAACAACCACAAAATCACTTTCCACACACAACTACATACACATTCATTCAAAACTATCAAAACTTCTCTACCATATCAGTCACAAGCTAAGACTAGCAGGTGACATGCACCCTAATCCAGGCCCAATCCCCTGCACTCACTCCCACTCCTCCCCACCTACATCCAACAACTCAACCTTACTCTCCAGACCAAATAATAGCCTACTCTTCATTAACTTAAATATACGTAGCATTAACAATAAAATACAATTGCTACATACGCTAATAGAAACCTACTCCCCAAACCTACTATCCCTAACTCAAACCTGGTTAAAACCCGCTACTCCCAACAGCGAATTCCTTCCCCCAGGCTATAATGTACTACGTAATGATAGACTTTCCAAAAAAGAGGGTGGGGTAGCATTACTTTATAAAAACACCCTAAAGGTTACTAATATTGACCCTCCAATACTCCCCCAAATGCCCTCAGAACTACTACTAGCCAAACTTGAACTAACTGACAAAAGATCTATAAACATTATAATATGATGCATTCCACCAGGTAACAACATCTCTACCCTAGAAGCCCTTTTACACTGGACAAATCAAAACCTACCCCAAGAAACAATTATCCTAGGGGACTTTAACATAGACTGGCATACGTGCTCAAGCTCCACACCCACCAACTCCATAAATTTGTACAACTTCTCCCAAATCATTAAAACCAGTACAAGGCTAGGCAATAATAAAAACAAAGAAAGCCTCCTAGACTGGACCCTAATAAACAATGCCAGTACTCCCCATCATGCAGGTGTCCTACCAGATAACCTTAGCAACCACCAGCCCACCTTCCTACTAAAACTCAAATCCCACACCAACTCTGAACCAACATGGACCATTAGAAACAAAAGAAACTTTGACATAATAAAATTCAAACTAGAACTACAATACCAAAATTGGAATCTTCTGAAGACCCTCCCACTAGACAAAGCAGTTAAGATATTTAACACTACCTTTTTAAACATTTTAAACACCCATGCCCCACCACAGATAAGCAAACAAAAAGTTAAAATTGCCCCCTGGATCACTAGGACCACTAGAACCATGATATCCCAAAGAAATAGAGCCTGGCATCAATGGAGAGCCAATAAAACCATAGCAACCAAACAAGAATTCCAAAAACACAGAAACAAAACAAAAAAACAAATCCTATTAGACAAAAGGAATTACTTCCTAAATTTGCAAGACAGACACCAAAACAACCCCCCAAAACTCTGGGCAGGACTAAAGACACTACTCCACCCCTGCAAACCAAGTACACCAACACCAACCATTGTAAAGGATAGCAATGAAATTCCAGAAGCCTTTAATAGATTTTCATAGAAACCATTTCAAAATTGGTTCACCAGCAACCCACAACACCTACTACTAGCAACCCCAAATCAGCTACCAATACCACCTTCCAATTTGAACCTATTCCCACAGATTATATAAAAAGAATACTAGGTAAACACAAGCCAACTAGCCTAGCTGCTGACAATATTCCAGCCGAATACCTACAAATAGCCGCCAACGAATTAGCCTATCCAATATCAATCCTCCTGAATAGATCAATTAAGGAAAACAAAATACCAACAATCTGGAAAATAGCATATGTCACCCCACTACACAAAGGTGGAACCTGTACAGACCTGACCAACTATCGCCCCATTGCCATATTATCCCCACTTGCCAAATTACTAGAAAAATGCATTCCTTTTGTAGAAGGAAGTAGCAGTCCACAAAAATCACAAAAACTGGTAGGCCAAAGAAGAGCCATAAAGATGATAAAGTGGACTATTGAGATAAGAAAGAAATTATGTATTGTTACTATTATGCAAAAAGCCCAGAATTTCCAGACACAAGATATACAAAACAATTAAGAGAGAAATTAGAGGAAAGAAAGAAAGATACTTCTGCAAGAAAAACTGTCAGAAGCTTCAAATGAAAATTTGTGTTCATTAATACAACAGATCTGTGAGAAACAATATATAGATCAAGACATCTTGATCTGCTTGGAAAAGAAGCATCTGAGGAAGTGCGAAAATATAAACAAAACCAAGAGATATTTGAAAGGTATAAAAAAGAAATATGGACATGGGAAAAGAAAGAGAGATTTGATATGGTACAATATTTATGCAAAGGAAAAAGCCAAATTAATCAATGTAAAGAAGGCAGCCCCAAAGATATTTGAAGAGAAATACAGGCCAAGGCATCCAGATATGGAAAATTTCACAATAAAAAAAAATAATATCACAAAGATGGAATGTAGAAAAGAAGGTCAGTAAAGTAGAAGTTAAAAATAGAAGTTGAAGTTGTGGAATGCCTGCGAAGTGAAGGATTTGATGTAGAAGGTCTAACACAGGTTACATCACAGTAGGATGGAGTGAGTCCCTAAAGCAGGGAGAAACAGGAAGATCAGGAAACATCTGAAGAAGAAATATGGACATTGGAAAGAAAAAGAGATTTAATATGGTGCAATATTTATGCAAAGGAGAAAGCAAAACTAAGTAGTACAAAAAGAGCAGCACCAAAGATATGTGAAGAGAAATGCAGACAAAGGAATCCAGACATGGAAAACTTTGCAATATAAGAAATAAGAAGACAAAGAGGAAAAGAAAAAAAGGAGATTAGTAATGGAGAAGTTAAAGAAATAGAAACTGAGGTTACGGAGTACCTGCAAAGTGAAGGATTTAGTATAGAAAATCTAATTCAGAAATTACCACAACAGGATAGAGTAATGGATATCCAAATTAAGGGGAACCAGTGGAACAGGAAGCAATTAGTCAGGTGCCATATGAATATAATTTGAGCTTTCCACAGGAAACCAGTATAAACATTCGCTTGAAGCTAGACACCAAGGGAAGGAACAGGAAACTGGGATGCAGTCAATGCTGAGAAGTGATAGGCCAGTTAGTTCCCATATGATAGAGAAACAGACGGCACAGGATGAAATTGTTGAGACTGTGTTACAGGAAGATGCTATAGAACCTTCTATAGAATGCCCACAGCAACTGGAAAACAAGGGATGTGCCCTCAGTTTGGAAGAAAATTGCTTGATTTAATAGACATAGGCAGATATATCAAGATCAATGAAAGAAATAGACTGCAGAAGATTAATAAAACCCCAAAAATCAGAAGTCTGATAAAAAAAATGAACACAGTAATTAGGACTGTTCATAGAGATCCATGTGATCCAACAGAAGTAAACAGGATATATTACTGTGCAACTAAATTAATAACTGATAAAATTCTACCACAAGAACACAGGGTAGTGAGGGAAAGGAAGGGGATAAATCGAATACCATCATGGAAATATCGAATAGAGAAAATTATAAAGCAATTAAGACAAGAAGTGTCACTGTTAGAAGACTATGGAAGATGGAACAGATCAACAAAAAACTAAGAAAGATATATGTGATAAAACCAATGTGCAATATTAGTACAGATCAGGCTCTATCATGCACTATCGCAAATAACAAACTAAAAATTTCAGCACAGGTGGAAAAACTTAGAAGGTACGAAGATACATATAAAGGAAAAGTGCAAAATAAGCAATTTATTGAGGACCCAAAAGGTTTTATAGAGAACTGGGAAATAAGATAAAAGGAATTGAAAGACTGCCAAAAAAAGAAGAAATGGATACATTTTGGAGAAGTATCTATGAAAATCCCTGTGGAACATAACAAAGATGCTAAACGGATAGACAAAGTAAAAGAAAGAATAAGACGTTTAAAGGCACAGGTTGAAACAAAGTTAAGAAAAGCCTCTAATTGGAAAACCCCAGGCCCAGATGCAGTACCTAACTTCTGGTTAAAAGTATTAACATCTTTGCATGAAGATTTAGCCATGAGTAAGAACTATTTATATGCGAACCCAGCACAGACACCAGCCTGGCTAACAACAGGAAAAACAATGCTCCTACTTAAGAGTGAACCTGCAAGCTACTCTAAAAATTATAGACCAATAACTTGCCTTCTGATGACGTATAAATGATACATGTGATTTGATGCCGACAGAGTTTATAGTCATTTAGAAGAAAACTCAATTATGGCAGTAGAACAAAAGGGCAATAAAAGAAAGTCATATGGAACAAAGGATCATTTGTTGTTAAATAAAGTCATAGTGGAGAACTATAAAAAGGGGAAGAATCTAAGTATGGCATGGCTTGATTACAAAAAAGAATTTGATAGTATCCCTCATTCATGGATAAAAGAGTGCTTAATAATGTATAAGATACACCCCACACTGATCAATTACATTACAGTGACCATGAAACAGTGGCAGACCACTTTACAATTAAGCCACGATAATGGACAAATTGTTATCCCAGCGATAAAAATTAAAAGGGGGATATTCCAGGGTGACTCTCTGCCTTCGTTACTATTCTGCCTTGCCCTTACTCCTTTAAGCTGTTTACTCAACAGCTTAGGCCATGGTTATAATCTGGCTGTATGACATGTCTGCCTTTAAAAAGGAATTGAACAGTTGGACTGGTATTCATAAATTCTCTCCTTTTTTGACTACCTTGGACCTCCCTGAAAAGAGAGGCAAAGCCTAAGGGTGGGTTCTGCCAAGGTAGTAATGGTCTTGTGATCCTATGATACCAGGAGGTTTGTATCTTTGGTGGCTTTAAATTTGCCTTAATCAGTACTAAGTATTGTGAGTAATGCATTGTCCAGGATAGAATAGTAATGTCTTTCAGCTTTTCCCGGTTAGGGTTTGCCACAGCAGGACACCAGTCCACTTATGATTGGCAGTAGATTTTTACAGTGCCGAGGTGCCAGCCCAATGCCCAACCTTCAACAAAGGTGCACCCCTTCATGAATGCACCTACCTGCATGTCTTTAAACATTACTTGACTGTGGGGAGGACATGCAGACTCCACACAGAAGGCACTCCAGCTGAGAATCGAACTGGAGGACCTCTTGCTGTGAGACGACAGTGCTAACCGCTGAACCACCACGGCCTACATTGTCCAGGAAAGAATATGTTTTCATGTTCCTAATGGGAGGGAATATTTTACAAAGACTGCCATGGCACAAGTACTAGATGATGCTTTTAAACAATTTTTGACTAGTAACACACCTGAAGGACTGCACAGGTAGACTGGTGTCTGAAGAAGTGTCTGTGCTGGTCATATACCAGAAGGTAGGGAAAACAAGTGTTATAGGGAATTCTGAAAATGTACTAATTCTACTTTTTTAATTTCTCCAAGTCTTTTGAGTTTCTAATACCATGACAGGAATGGACCCCATTCCTAAGTCAAAGTATAATTAAAGTTCATGAAATTTGTATTGTTTCAATCTTTAATGTCAGCCAGTAGTGCTATTCACAGCACCTGCAATGTGCCCAGTAATGACTCCTTCTGCAGTTCGTATGGAGTTACATATATTGGTAACATCTAAATACGATTATAAATTCTTTTTTATAAGACCCGTTGTTCCTACTACTATAGGAACTGTCTGGGTATCTTTCTTCCATATTGCTCTTATTTCTGCCTGCAGATCCTGGTATTTTATGAATTTGTGTCTCTCTGTAGTCAGTGGATGTGGCAATTTCAATGATCAATGCTACTCTTGTCTTCTTTTCTTGGACCACTATATCTGTTTTTCTAGCATCTATCTTTTGAACTGTTGGTAATGGATGATCCCATGTGATGCAGACTTCTTCATTTTCTATGATGCTTTGTGGCTCATTTCCAGTGTTTTATTGGCCACTTCAATACCGTAATGTTTGCACAATCCCCAGTGCAACAGTCTCACCATATTATTATGCCTTTCAGTATACAGTCCTTCTGCTATTAGTATATCACAACCAGCAACAAGATGTGCAACTGTTTCCCATTCTGTTTTACAAAACCTACATTTGTCTGTTTCTCCCACATGTTCAATGGACTTTATAAACCAATATGTACATAGTCCACTATCTTGGACTGCCAATATTAACCTTTCATCTCTTGGTTTGAATTCTCCTGTCCTTAACCATTCCTGTGTTCAGTCCTGATCAACATGAGGTTGTTCCAAGAGTTTTCTATGCTTGCAACTGTATTTATGCTTTTTCCACATTTCTTGCCTTCTCATCTGATCCTTCACCTTATATTCTTTCTTTTGTTTTTTGATACATTCAGTTGCTGCCTGATTTTATCTACTTCTGGTTTGATTTCCATTCCTGCTTAACACCGATAAGCCTCTGCTAGATTAAGTAGAGAAGTCATCTTAGATTTATTCTCCTCATGTTTCAAACATTTCACTATGTTTGGGTCTTGTGAGGTCAGCAGATATGTGTCGAATTCCACGATTGCAGATCTCTGCATATAATCAATTTCAAGGAGGCCCATCTCTCCTTCGGAACGCGAAATATATAATCTTGGTATGCATTGATTTTTATAAAATCATTTGGTGAGCATGAAGCATCCTTCTTGTTTTCCTATCTAATCTATTCTACACGTTTTGGGGAGTGTCAATCACTCCAAAACTGTAAGTTAGGACAGGAAGAGCAAATTGCTTTATAGTTGGATTTTGTTCATAGATGTCAGTGCTGTTCTCAGGATTAATTTAAGTCTTCCGAAGTATTCCTTGCTAAGTTTTATTTGCATTTGTTCATGTTTTGTTGCTGATCCTTCATCAATTCCCAAGTATTTACACACTCCTTCTTGCTCAAGTTCTTTTAGGTTCATAGGTTCATAGGTGTGTACTAGACTAATGACTCTGGAGCTTATATAAGCCTAGCCCAAGAAGATTCCCTGGCATCATGCCACCCAACGTTAGTTCCCAGTGCCCCTGTCAAGCAAGGCCACTGAAGTGATCCCCGGGGTGAACTTCTTATTGCCCATCCACTCGTTAAGATTTCTCTGTGCTCTGCTTGACGTGAATGGGAAGTTTGTTCCAGAGTATGGGAAGTCTCTGTGTTAGGAACCTGCCCCTCCAGCATGTTCTTTTTATTGTAGTAATGAGGTTTATGTCTCTGGAGCATGTGGCACGGAGGGATTGGGATTTCTTTAGGTGTAGCATATCCAGCAGCTCTGGGTCAGACTTTGTAGGTCAAGCAGAAATCACCTCTAAGTAGGTGATAAGTGACAGAGTATAGCTGGAGTTTTTTGAGTCTGTCCATAGAGGGCATGTGTCTAAGGCCTAAGATCCTCTTAGTGAAGGTATTTTTGTGGCCTTTCCAGTTGTTGTAGGGGTCTAGTGAGGTACATACCAAATAGGGCATTGTATTCTATAATAGGTCTAATGAGGGACGAGTAGAGAGAGATTATGACCTCTTTCTTCCTGGATGAGAAACCTTTTCTAATGAGATGTGCCACATCGAAGGACTTTCTGACTACAGTGGCAATGTGTTATCAAGGGAGAGGTTGCTGTCAACCCGTGTCCCTAGGTCTCTTATCACGCCTTTGGTGTTTAGTGGACTACCGTCTATGTGGTAGTTCATGGGCACTGAATTTTTCCCAAAGGGAATGACAATGCACTTTTTGGCATTGAGCTTAAGGCCATGGTTTTGGCACCAGTCATTAGTGTCTGTGAGGCCTTTTTGTAGAATGTCTACATCAGTTGGAGAATCAGTAATGACTCCCAGTTTGCAATCATCTGTGAACTTGGTCATCCGGAGCCCCTTTGTGTTGGCTTGAACTTCAGAGAAGTAGATGCCAAACAAGAGAGGACCTAGGACCGATCCCTGTGGGACACCACTTGTAACTGGTCGGTAGTCAGATTTGGAGTCCGCTACTTTTACAGTGTGGGTTCTATCAGTGATCCATTTGGCAACCCATCTTATAACATAGGGGTTTATGCCTAGTTTAGTGAGTCTATTTATGATTCCTGCATGAGAGATGGTGTCGAAGGCCTTAGCAAGATCTAGGTAGGCTGTGTGAACTGCCTTGCCCTCATCCACAGCTCTGGTGACAGACTCAAAGAAGTCTATCAGGTTGAGCAGGCATGATCTACCTTTCACAAACCCAAACTGTATGGGGACCAGAGTTTGGAGATTCCCTATGTCCTTATTTATAAGGACCATGATGATGCCCTCCATAGCCTTACATATCAGACTCATCAGACTAATGGGGAGGTAGTTCCCAGGGTCTGTAGTTGCTCCCTCTTTGTGGAGTGGGATGGCCATAGCAGTGTGCCATTCTGTAGGAACAAAGCCTGAAATGAAGCTGTGACTGAACAGGGTACTCAGGTGTGGTGTCAGTTCACTTTGTAATTCATGTAGAACACAGCCAGGAATATTATCAGGTCCCATGGAAGCTGTATTCTTGGCTTTGGACAGTGCGGTTTTTACCTGTGTAGCTGTGATAATAGGGACTTAGCATTCCTCAGGTATTGTGATAGGCCCTTTAGGGGGTGAAAGGGTGGTAAAGTTCACACTGAACCTGTCAGCCAATATGTTGGCAATATCAGTTGGTTCTGTATATGTATTGCCATTGTGCTGTAACTCAAAGCAGATCTGAGTATTGCCATGTAGATTCTTGCCATAACTATAGAATGCCTTGTGGTTGTCTTTAGAATCTGCAGCAATTTTGTTTTCATAGCTAGCTTTAGAGGATTTGATGATGGATCTCAGTTTTTTGCTGAGGCTAACAACAGAGTTTTTCCAATCTTGGGAATTCACCCTTTTTTGCAACAGTTTTTTCCTTCTGTTGTAGAATTTGTTTATGGTGGGGGACCACCAGATTGGCTTCCCTTTTTTGGAGGAAAGCGTCTTGGTTCTGTTTGGTATGGCCCGTTCCATGCACTTGTGTATGTGCTCATACAGTACATTGGTGCATGATTCAGCAGTCATGCACCTATTTTAAATTTGCATGGGTATCGTGAAGTTAGCCACCTCTGTTTTTAGAAGCCCAAAATTGGCTTTGGAGAAGATTTTTAATGTGGTTTCCTTTAACGTGGCTGAGGTTGGGATGTGGATATCGACTGTGATTAGCTTGTGGTCAGATCTGACCAGGGAGGAGTTGATTATTGGTGTAGAGCAACGGTCAGGTCAAGGATGTTTTTACCCTGGTGGGGGTAAGAATGAGTTGGTCCAGGGCGTTGGAATTAATGAATTCCAGAAAACATTGAACAAGTGTGTTGGTACATGAGTAATTTTCCCAGTTAATGGTGGGGTAGCTAAAGTCTCCCAGTATAAGGGTATTGGGTTGTACCCTAATATTTTCCAGTGTGTTTAGAAATGTGGAGTGGGAGTCTTGGGACATGGTGGGGGATCTATAGCAGGCTACAACCTGGATTGCAGTTTTACCCAGTGTTAGTTGTACCTGAAGTATCTCTGATGCGTTATGTTGGGCTACTAGTCTGGAGGTGTGCATATCCTTTATGAATATGGAGACACTACCGCCTTTAGTGCTTCGGTCCAGGTTTAGGGGCCGAAAGGTGTGGTATGAATTATAGCCTGGTAGTGCTGGGCTGCTCTCTGGAGCCTTGAACCAGGTATCGGTCACTGCAGAGATGTCGATGTTCTCCATTTTAAGGAGTACTACGAGTGATTGCATTTTGAGATTTAGACTTCTAGCATTGAGTAGCATAACCCTCAGATTTCGCTTGCTTGTAGCTGTTATGGTGGTAATTTTGTCTTCAGGACATTGCCTAAAAAAGGCACTATAGGGGTGGCAAAAGCCTTGGCCAGTATCCGGTCTGTCGATCATGTCATCCCAGGCAGACAGATACTGGATCCCCTTAGAATGACATCAGAAACGTAGCCAATTGTTGAAGTCAATCATTTTCTGCTTGTACTGTGGTATCATTCTCGGTGACAGTAGGATGCTACTCAGAGCTAGGGTTATACCTGCCTGGGCTACAAGATCCAAAAGCTTCTCTGTGTCTCTTTTCATGTAGCCCACGGACGTATGTCTCAGGTTATTCACACCAACATGGACAATGACAGAGTCATACTTGTACCTATTGTGGAGTGACCTAAGTGCGTGCGTTATGTGGCGGATCCTGGCACCCGACAGGCAGCTGACCATAACTTTCTCCTTATTCAACCTAGTGAGTGGGACATCAGTGTGCCTTACAACTGAGTCACCTAAGCCTAGTCTATTGGGTAAGTTGCTTAGCCTTATGGGCTTTGGTTGAGTGGCACACTGTTTATGTGAGCTATGTGTCTCATGGTTTGTGCTGGGATGTGGTGGTTGTTTGTGTTTCTGCCTTGGAGGTCTCTGTTGTTTGGGCAGATTTTTATTAAGAGCCTCCGTGAAAGTAGGTGTGTGTTTTGTGTTACTATATGAGGGTTGTGGTGGTGTAAGTTATGGAGGGCTATGTGTTGAATGTGGTGCGGTGCAGGTGTTAACCTTTTCCTCTTGACTGCCTAATCCAGTCTTGGCTGGAGAGTGCTTGGCTTCCAGTTTGGCTATATATGTGCATCTCTCACAAGTCATAGTGTTGGGAGGTAAGAGGAGAGGGTTGTCTATGTACATGAGACAGTTGCTACATTGCCTCAGGATGCCCAAATTCACCAGGTTGACAGGAGAAAGCACAGGAAACTAACCTTTAGAAGTGCCTGGATATGAGCTCAGTCTATTAAGTACTGAAGCCTTTTACAGGAAAAATGTCACTCAAAGTGTCTGAGTTTGTACAGAGCACTGCCAAACACTTGAGGGGAAACTAATATGTAGACCCTGAAAATTTAAGGATGAAGTATTTAGGTAGATATTCTAAAGTTAGGAAGAAATCAAGCAGTACTTACTGAAAAATAAAGAATTAGCTTGTCAAGAATGATGAAAAGAGGGGAGTCACATGAATGGCTACTGCCTGGCTACTACTAATGCTGGTTTCAGCACAGCTTCACTCTGTTGGGATGCAATACTCCTTTGCTTCTTCTCTCACCAGAAGCAAAATGTTAGCACCAATCCCAAGAAGAGAAGCAGGCCACGGCCCGTTTGGTGATCCACAGTCTTGTTCCAGATGTTGCAAGGGTCTGTAGGCTTGTAGCCTTTTTCTGGTAGGTACCTCGAATAGCAACCGGACCAATCAGGTACGTTAAGCACAGGCACTCACTCTCCAACCAGAAAGAGTCAGGAATCAATGCACTTTGCTCCTACTCTCACCAGGATCAGAATATAAGCACAGATTCCAAGCTGTCACCTATAAAGCTGTTATTAAGTTTTCTGGCGATCAGCAATATCCAGGAAATAATGTAACTGCACTCCTTCTCTCACCAGGAGAAAACAGAAGCACTATTCCCAAGATGACTACTGAGAGGCAGAATGTGGGCTCTCCAATTACTGGTGGTCTTGCAATAGATGCTTAAAGGGTGTCCAAAATTAATGTTTTCCTGGAGTTGCAGTTTTCCTGCTTTAAAGGTTACTTTTGTACATTTATCAAGAACAAATGACATTCTTATATCATCTGAAAAAGTTTTGACAACTTGCAGTTGTGCTTTCAGTTCCTTATCTGATGAGCTATACAGTTTTAAATCATCGACAAAGAGAAGGTGAGAAGTCTTTACACTTTGTTGTTTTCTAGGAGAGAAATTGTAGCCACGATCTAATCTGTTAAGTACAGCTTAATGGGTTAAGGGCAAAGCAAAAGAATATTGGTGACAGAGAGTTGCCCTAGAATATCCACCTTTGAATTTTTATACCTGGAATAATAATTTGTCCTTTATCGTGGCTTAACTGCAAATTGGTTTGCCAGTGTTTCATGGTTGCGGTTATGTAATCGATCAGTGTAGGGTGTATCTTACACATTTTTAAACACTTTTTTATCCATGAATGTGGGATACTGTCAAATGCTTTTTTGTAGTCTATCCATGCCATACTTAGATTCTTCCCCTTTTTACAGTTCTTCTTATGACTTTATTTAACAACAAAAGATTCTTTGTTCCATATGACTTTCTTTTGTTACCCTTTTATTCTATTGCCATGATTGAGTTTTCTTCTAAATGACTATATGTTGCCGGAAGGCAGGTTATTGGTCTATAGTTTTTAGGATAGCTTGCAGGTTTGCTCTTAAGTAGGAGCATTGTTTTTTCTGTTGTTAACCATGCTGGTGTATGTTCATGGTGCATATAAATAGTTCTTACTCGTGGCTAAATCTTCATGTAAAGATGTTAATACTTTTAGCCAGAAGTTAAGTACTGAATCTGGGCAAGGGGTTTTCCAATTAGAGGCTTTTCTTAACTTTGTTTCAATCTCTCTGGCTGTTACTTCATCCCATTTCATATCCACTACATTTGAACTTGTTATTCTTTATTTTTACTTCTGCTATTCATTTAGCATCCTTGTTATGTTCCATGGGATCTTCATAGATATTTCTCCAAAATATGTCTATTTCTTTTGTTTTTGGTGGTGTTTCAATTCATTTACCTTGTTTCCCAATTCTGTATAAAACTTTTTTGAGTCATCAATGAATTGCTTATTTTGTATTTTTCCTTTATATTTATCTGCATATCTTCTAAGATTTTCTGCCTGTGCTGATATTTTTAATTTATTATTTGCAACAGTGCACTATAGATCCTGATCTGTTCTGATACTGCGCATTGTTTTTAACATGTCTATCTTTCTGAGTATTTTTGTGGATCTGTTCCCTCTTCTATACTCTTCTAACAGTGGCACCTCTTGTCTTAATTGCTTTATAGTTTTCTGTATTTGATACTTCCATGATGGCATTTGATTTCTCCCCTTCCTTTCCATTACTGCCCTGTGTTTTTGTGGTAAGATTTTATCTGTTATTAATTTAGATGCACAGTAATATATCCTATTTACTTATGTTATATTTCATGAATCACCATGAACAGTTCTAATTACTGTGTTCATTTGTTTATTATGCTTCTAACTTTTTGGGTTTTATTGACTTTCTGTAGTCTTTTTCTTTCATCAGTCTTAATACATCTGTCCATCTCTATTAAATCAACCAACTCTTCTCACAGATCATTTTCTTCTAAACTGAGGGCTCATTCTTTATTCTCCATTTCCTGCGGGCATTCTATAGAAAGTTCCGCATAGGTTGCCTGATTAATATCTACTACTTTTTGATAACCCCAAACATTCCCAGAGGTTGTTGCCTCTAAATGCTCTGTATACCCGAATACGATCTCCTCTTAAATATCTGTAAGAGACACTGTACAAGTAGTCTTTCATAATAACTTAAATTTTCACATCTATGGATGCCCTTGGTATATGTCTGCTGTAATCTTTCCAGTTTAATTGTGCTTGTTTTCTTATAAGATTTCCATATTATTATTCTATGCTCAACTTGGGTCTAACATAATTAACAAACAATGATGTCATCATTTTTGATTACCTGGACTTTATAAATCTTTTCATACAACCTGTAGTTCTATAACTATCATTATACAACGACCCCCCAAAACAAAAAAATAATGGAGATCTTCCTTTCTCTGTTGCTTTTTTTAAAGCTGTCTCGCTGTGCTAAACGGGTTTAACATAGCGAGACAGCTTTAAAAAAAAGCAACTGAAATTCTTTGTTGCTTTTTTTAAAGTTGTCTCGCTATGTTAAACTCCTTTAACATAGCGAGACAGTTTGTAAAAAGCAACAAAGATCTTGCTTTCTCCGTTGCTTCCACCCACAGCTCTGATGTACTGTGTAAGCATACACATGCACAGTACATCAGAACTGCCGCAGAATACCAGACAGCTGTGGGAATGCAGCAAGGAGGCATTATACAATGCCATTATTTAAGAAAAGTAATTATTTTTTTTCTTAAATAATGTCATTGTATAATAGCAATAACCCACTTCTGGGTGTGGGTAATGCTGGATTTACCCACGGTTATCTTTGTTTGGCCACTCGGGCTTCGCCCTCCTGACCAAACCACACCAACTGTGGGTAAATCCAGCATTACCCACACCCAGGCATGGGTTATTGCTATATTAACCAATCGGTTGATATGATTAGAAAAACTCAAAGCTGGATCTACCCATATACCCAGGTCCTTAAATGAATTTACAGGTTTCAATCACTGTGTGCTGTATTCAATATTCACCTTTCAGTTTATGTCTCCCAAATCTTATACGCTTAGTTTTTGATGTATATATCAACACATTATTCTCCTGACAAGTTATTTTGCAGACATGCCTATCTGTAACACATGTAATCAGACTACTCAATTTTAGGTAATCTGCATGCAGACTGTAGAACACCTCAGATGAAAAAGATAGCCTGAAAGATACAATCTAAAGAACTAAGGTCGAAGGACAGAGCCTTGTGGATCACACTTAGTGTAACCAAGAATTTCACCTGTCCAATTGCTGTATGTTACTTGCCATGTGCTATTTGCAAGCCATGCAGTTGTCCATCTTATCAAGAGTAAATCAATACCTAGTTGTTCTAATTTATTGATCAGTGTTTTTTTGTATAGCCCTGTCAAATGCTGAAGTTATATCTGTGTAAATTACATCACAGCACAATTTTCCATTCATAGCTGTTATTATATTGTTATAAAACAGAGTGTTACAGGTGGTAATAGATCTATTTTCAAAATATGTTCTTCTAATCTTTCACTAAGATAGCCAATAACGCAATTGCAGGATTTAACCTTTTGTTTAACATTACCACCACCAGTTCTGCAGCAACTTAAGTAATATTTTGATTATTATCAGTAATTTACAGTTCCAAGCACAGAAAACCAAAGTTTTCACTCATATTAAATAGATGACTTCTATTAAAACATAATCACTTTCAGAATCCATTATTTTGTCTACACTTTACCTCTAGTACCTGCAATTTTGTATTCTGTTTTGTTATGCAAATTATTTTATGCCTTCTCCAAATACATAGTTTTGCAATATGCAATGGCTTATGATACCTGCTACAATGTTTCATTTTAAAACAATACATTTCTTTTTTACAGAACATTGCTCTCATTATCTTTTGGTTTGGCAAGTCAATGGTTTGCAACCGACCATTTATCTAAAATGTGCTAACTTACCTTGAGGTTGTATGACATCAAGAGTAGATTATATTGCATAAGAGGGTATAGGAGAGAAAGCTCTCTGCATGAGGTGTGTGTGGCCCCAACATTACCTGGGACTTTAGATTTTTGTAGTTTTTTTTGTAATCCCATGGACATGGTCATTCTTGGAGTATTGACTTAATGAAGCATACTATAACAGAACCAAATCTACAACATAGTCTTGGGGGACTGAAAGGGCATTTTACTCACTAACCATTTTGATATGTCTTATTGTAATTTATAATACTCTCTGACAGTTTTGACACTAATGTGTTCACATCTTGTTCTAATCTCAGTTATTTCTTGAAAGCAACTTCTTTTGTGCAGATTCAGGGAATATTCCACATATTCAAGCCTGCCCCTTAATTCATCTGTTAATTCCTGATTAGGCTGTCAGTGTTCAGACAGTCAAGTAATTCAGCTATGTATTGTGAAAAGTTTTCTATTTTTCCTTTGGCTTCTTTAATAAACTTCAGTTATTAGATGCTTTAGATTCATATGATTTTGCGAAGAAGTTACAGCTCCTTGAAAGATTTTTCATAAAGTGTCATTAGTACTAGGTAATGCACGTAATAATCCTTAATTCCAAGTAACCATTACAGTCAACAAAATAAATAGTTTTCCATCATCTGTGATATTGTTGACTGTATGGCATAAATGTTCTGACTAAAATCACTGTTGCAGTATTCCTGGCATATGGATTTTCACTGCTGATATCTAGCCAAGGTACCAAAGCTTTACCTTTCCAAAATTGTAAGTATGACTCATGACCTCATCTCGTACGCATAGGGGTATATAGACAGATGTACGAGTATGTACCCAGACTGTCTCATAAACAGCATGAATACAGGTCATGTATCCATCAGATAGATTGCCATTTGGTCTTTGGTACCACTGAATCACTTCTTGGGGATCCGTCCTTTGCCTTTTATGTATTTTTTTTCAAACTTGTTAGATGTCAGCTAGGAGGGGTAAGCGTGAGTGTGGTAGGCAAATTCCATACAAGGATTTGCATACTAAGTGCCTTTTCCGTCTAGGCCCAGAACGCAATCACATATGTTGCTCCATTTGTCATTCATTCATTCCCACAACCCTTAGTTTGAGGCATTCCTCTCCCAACATCTTCCTGGAAACTCAAAGTCTTAAACACTTGGCCCAGTCCAAGATGGCAGAATTTGGATCCCTAGACATCCCTCTTCCATCCTAGAAGAAGCTTATCAGGCCCAGAGTGGGTACGCAGTCTAACATTTTGGACTCTGACGTACCTGCTGAGGTTGCAGAACCTGCAGTATATCAGGTTACCTCTCAGTTGTCTGCTACCAAGATGCCGTCAGAGGCTTGTATGACATCTGAGGCCTTTCAGACAGCAGATACATCTGATGAACCATAACTCATCATTTCTGAGGGCCCTCATGGATTTCCTCAAATATTAGTAAGGGAAGAGAGCTCAGCTATATTAATAGATGTTAGGCAGGGCTCCAAACCTCCACATCTCATCCAGGTGGACATCACGCTCAAAAAGAAAAAACATGTAGCCTCCCTCTTAGCAGTTAGAAAGAAGGAGTGGATAGATTTCTCCCTGGCCTTGTTCAAAGATATTATGGCTTTAAAACCTACCTTCTTTGTGTCTCCACAACTACAGGCTACAACTCAAAAATCTACTATGGTATCTTCCCATTCTGAAGAAGAACATGGCTATGATTCAGGCCACTCTATAGACTCTTCTTCTCAATTGGACTTTCCTGGATGAATCTCTTTGGATGAAAAGGATTTCATTTTTCTGAATTCCTCTATTGAGGAAGATTCCTCTGGGGAGACTATCCAGAATATGATGAAACATTTTAAATGGCAATCTGCTCAGATCTATTAAGCACAGGAGAGGTACTACAGCCTCTTGGAAATGGACACTCCTGTCCCTTTCTCAGTCCCTCCTGTGCTTGAGCCTTTCAAGGATACTTTCCTGTCAACTTATTCAGTGCCTGACTGCCAGCCTCCAGCTCCTAAAAGATCAGACAGGTTTTTCAAGGTGCCTGATGACCTAAAATACTTGTACTAGAGTCCCTCTGCAGTGTATCTTGCTTCAGATAAGCCCTCTAAGCTCTTACCCAGTGCTAATGCCCTGCCTACAGACAAGGGCAGTAGGGCTATGGATAGGTGGGGAAAGAAGGTATTCATCTCATCTACCCTTGCTTTTAGGGCCATTAGCTACCAGACTCAAATGATTAAATATTTAATTTCTGTGCTTCAGTCCTTGAAGAAAGATATGCTGGACACTCCAACCGCAGAATCAAAGCAGCAAATGCAGAATCTACTTTCCTAGGACACTCAAATAGCCAGACACAGCATTAAGTGCAGCTATGATGCTGTGGATGCTTTTTCTAGGGCATGTGCTAGTGGGTTTGTTATTCGTAGAAAGGCATGGCTTCATAAGTAGCCTGTCCCTGTGGATTTCAAGTTAAAACTCTTAGATTCCCCATTGGACAGGAGACTGATTGTTTGGTACTCTGGCTGCCAGTCTGTTCAAAACTCTTCAAGACCAAGGTAAGACACTGAAAGATTGCAGTCAGCTTCTACTATCTTCATTTCCTAGATACCATAGGAACTACATGTCGAAACCTACATCCTTCCTCAGAAGGGACTCTGCAACAACTCAAAAACTGAGAAACCCCCTAGGAAAAGGTAGTCTAACAAACCTCATTAGTGAATCTCCATCTGGGAGGTCTCACTTTGGAAATAAAAATCTGTTACTACATCCACAGTACCCCCTCCCTTGCCCTCAGTCCCCTAACTCATCTTTTCAAAAGACTGTCACTCTACCTAGTCAAGTGGGAAACTATTGCCACAGACAAATGGGTCTTATCAATTATCAAGGGTGGCTGTACCACATCCTGGGAAAATATTCCTCCTCTGAAAGGCATGCCACATTCTCCTTACAACCAGCTAGCTCTGCTCATTCCTATTATACAGGGCCTCCTGAATCAAGGCACCATCAAACAAGTCCCAAAAGATTTCCTAGGGAAATAATTCTAGTCTATGATCTTTCTGGTGCCACGAAAAGAAGGACAATGGAGGCCGATCCCAGACCATTCTCTTCTAAACACTTTCTTGAAAGTACCAACTTTCAAAATGATCTCTCTTTCTACTTTCTTGCCTTTCATTCTTCCCCAGGCCTTTCTAGTATCCCTAGATCTGAAGGATGCCTATTTGCACATACAGTACCTATTTGTCCTTACTGCAGGAAGTTCCTCGGGCTTTCCATTTTCTCCTCACATTTTCAATTTGCTGCTTTGCTTTTGGTCTTTCCATATCACCAAGGGTATTCACAAAGTGTGTAGCTCCAGTGGTGGTATTCTGCCACACCCAGGGAATTCAATTATTTTCCTACATGGACGACCTGTTGCTCCAAGCTGTCTATCCAGGAGTCATTCTTCAGCATCTAGATTTAACTTTCCAACTCCTATCAAGTCAGTGTTTTGCAATCAACTACAAAATAGCTCACATGGTTCCTACACAAGACTTGGTTTTCCTGTGTTGCAGAGACTCGACATAAAGAAAATGCAATGCCTTCCTCCCTCAGGAGAAAGTTCACAGTCCATCTAATGTCTTCCTAGATTTTTCCTCTGCAACACACTACACAGCAATGGAGGTGTTAAGAACTCTGGGTTTCATGGTGGACACCATTCCTCTACTTCCCCAAGCCAGACTTCACATGAGGAAAATTCAATGGTATCTGAAATTTGTGTGGTCCCATCATAACCACCCCTTAGGCACGCTGATTCCCTCCTCCCTTGTCTCAAAAAAGAAGCTGTTTTGGTGGAAGGAACAGGTCAATCTCAACCCAGGACTTCCCTTCACACCCCCCTTCAAGAAGTTCACACATACACCTTGGCTGAGAAGTGGAGGGCAAGGACAGAATCACACCGGCTAAAGGACAAATTGCAGCCACAGTTCCTGAAGGAACATCTCAATCTGAAGGAAATGAGGGCACTTCTGCAAGCACTGTGGACCTTCTCCCACCTATGGAAACCCAGACAACTCCTTGTGTACATGGACAACACCACAGTCATGTGGTACATAAACAAATAAGGAGGCACCAGGCCTTACCAATTGTGCAGGTTAGCACAGGAGATATGGAACTTAGCCACCTAGATGGACATCACCCTCACAGTCACATATACTCACCTCACAGGACAATGTGTTGACAGACACCCTAAGCTGCTCCTTGGAGGACCCTCATGAATGGATCCTAATCATACTCCAGTGGGGCACACCTCAGCTAGACCTCTTTGCATCACCAAACAACGATTACCTCCCCAAGTTTTGCACAACCGAACATTGTCCCTTAGCCTGGAGGACAGATGCCTTCTCCTTCCAGTGGACATGGAAATTCCTCTATGCCTTCCCTCCACTACCTCCTCTTCCAAAAATTCTTATAAAAGCACAATATGAAGCACCACGCTCCTTCTACTAGGCCCCTTTTGGCTGAGACCACATTAGCTTCCCCTTCTTTTTCACCTGACAAAAGAAAATGAAAGGAAAATACCTATGCAACTGGACATAATCACTCAACAAAAAGGATTACCTCTCCACCCAAATCTTTCATCACTCAGATTGAGTCTGTTGAAGATAGAATATGCTGTAATCTGGGTTTGGCAGTTGAAGTAAAGCTGTAAATAGGGCATGAGCATAAATATTTGTAAAATACTAATCACATTGACAATGGAAAGTGTTTACTGAATTTGTTGCTACCTTTATAGTCATATCCTTTTCAGTTTTTAAAGAATATGGTCCTGATCCTTACATGAGATAGTCTGCTAGGCCTACCTCCTGCTTATTTGTAACATGATTTTATAATATGGCCTATGTTCCCTTCTTCATATTTCTCTGTTTACAGTCTTCTTAAGTCTGACCCCATTTCTTCTTCATGAGTTCTACCAGAGTCTCTGGAATGGGGTACCTTTTAGGACCCTTTCTCTGTATGTTTGCCTAGGTATCCTTCAAATAGCCTCTTTCAGAGGTCAGACACTCCAACATTTATCCTTTTTTGAGATTGTTTGCACTTCTTTCAGCCTCTCTAGCATAGCTGCTTTTTGCTCTATATAGCATCTGTTTCGTATGCACTATACAAGCATCTATCTTTGGCAGAGTAATTTAGGTCATACCTTGTAGGCACCCCCTGTATATTTGTATTACCAGTATTACTCATCAGGAACATAAGATCTAGTAGTAGACTCAATGTCACCTCTTACTAGGCATGAACATCTTACTTTAAAATTTGTTATCCCGGTTTTCCTTTTCAAGATGTTCTCCAGCAGTGGACCTAGCAGTTTCTGTTCAGATATCATTGACTACTATGCCTTCCATCCTTTCTGTTTCATTCAGGGAACATAATATAACTTGACCCATGTAATTCCTCCCTCAGTTGCTATTTTTTTTGGCTGAACTGAAGTTCGGCTATTTACTTACTCTCACTGTCAGTGGCATAGACCCTGTATTATCAATTATGATTTCAGAAGCTTTTTGGTTTAACAGCTAACTGCTTCCTTCTGATTCCCTTCTACACCAGCTCACATACTGGCTTTTAGTTCTTTACTTTGTAAATAGATATGCTCTTGAGCTTTTTTCTGGCTTCAAGTCGGTGTACTTCTGTTGACCTATACTTTCCTCTTTAAACTTTTGAAACTCTTATACTACATTGTTCTCTTTTTCCATCATGGGACAGGAAGTGTTACCCTTGAGGCAGCTGAGTCATCAGACAGTTAACTCTTGCAGATATGTCTCAAAGAAAAAACTTTTTTTGGGAGATACTTTCATCTTTCTTTTAGATTATGTTCTGGTTAATGGTTTGATCCTCTTGACGCACAGTTTTGGTCAACAAGAACACCATAAGTAAATATCTATGTTAAACTATATTTTACTTCCTTTCATCTGGGGTTTGAAGAAGTTTACCAAACTGGTTGCCATCCTCAGGCTGACTGTGTTTCTGCTAGGTCATTACTATTATGGATTGTGTAATACCTTTTCAGTCATTTGTTGCTTAATTAATAGATTCTTCTCCACTATTGAGCTGGTCATACTCTAATGACTGTTGCTGTCAAGATGCTGGCTTGCATTTAATCTGATATCATTTTGTCATTTTTCTGTTTGCTTACCAAAGGTTCTTCATTTTTGAGGAAATATAAATTGATATTGAAGTCTGATTTACATTTGACCACAGGCTGCGTCCACATTTCAGGTTATTGGACTGTTTGTGGCCTGACTCCCTCTAGGTCTGTCTATACAAGCTTACCAGGTCCTCCAGTATTCTTGACTTCATCTGTTTCTGAACTTGTACCTCAGTTTACATGCATAGTCTTCTTTGGTTGACAACTTTCTGCATTTGGGTTGTCTACCACTCTTGCTTTAATTCATTGAATTGAGGTTATTCATTAATATTTCTTACTCTACATGTAGGGACACTACACAAACCTCTGTTGCTCACAATGTTATCACTCTTTACTGCTGGTATAATGCGGACTGGATCTTGGCCTTTCATTACAGTTTAAAAGTCCTCTCCTGAGCATCAGTATTGGTCTCCCCTCTACCTGTGAATCATTTATAGGGCAGAGATCTCCAACTGTTGTCCTTACTGGAAATCTACCTGAGGGAATAACTTTGCTTGCATGCATATATCCAGCAGATTATACTTGCAATTCTGTCTTGAAGGTAGAGAAATATGGACCAGTCCTATCACACATGGAAGTTAGGTACTTATCATATGATCCACCCCTATATATCTTTTTATGTTTGGCATTCAAAATTGATTGTAAAAGCATTTGTTTTCTTCCTTGTTTTTTTCTTTCTTTTCTTGGCTACACATTAAGCAGGCTAACAGAGATCTGGAGTGGGGTCCTTCCATGAAAAGAATTGTGGGCAAAGAGAAAGAATTTGGTGGCCTGGGAAAGTTTCAGGTGCAGAGATGCCCAGACCCTGCCAGCCTTGAATAATAGTAGAGATCACCCCTCAAAGGACTTGTGTGGAAAAAATTGGGACAATAATGAAACATGAACAACTAGACAGATAATCAGAAACTAAGAGAGTTGCCGCCAATAAGGGGAAATGAATATAATGGTGGGGGACACCCCATTGAAGTTCAAGAGTCACTTTAAGACCTCATGTTAAAAGAATAGGGCCGGGATTATATGTAAGCATGTTCACAAGAAAGTACATTACAAGAATGTGATTTATGATCTGAAATGTGCAGGTGGATCCTGCCTCATGCAGGACAGGAAGATGGGATGGACAAGAATTCTTGGATAAACTGAAGAAAATTTGAAAACAAGAATAAAAGGCAAATCCAAATAAGGATGCCATTGACAGAATAAATATCACCTCCATTTAGCATAGGAGGAAAGTTGAAAGGTGTTGGACAAGTGGCAACTATCCCAGGATAGATGTCATAAGCAAATCTTAAGTCAGCACACAAGCCAGCAGGACTAAAAAACAAGGAAACATGCTACATGTAAGGTAGTGTTCCTTGTAGGATATAAATTAACATCAGGCTCCGCTTTTAAACCCATGGAGCACACACAACTCCATCTGTCAAAGCAAAGAAAGAAAGCATGATTATAAATGGGTAAATTGATATAAGGTTCATTATAAGACAACAATCAAATTAGCAGTCAAATGGACTAACTGGTGGAATAGAACAAAGAAGAGATACATTGTCAGTCATAAACCAATATAGACAAGTAAACCAAATCAAGACTAGGTTCTATGATCTCCCAACAGACAGTGGTCATAGTTTAGTTAGCAGTACTGGGAAGGAGCATTGAATTAGGGACAGAAAAATGAATAACCAATCTCACATCTTGGTATAGTGCCACTGAAACCAGGGGAAATTGCACACAGTTTAAAAGACTACAGAAACAGTAATAAGTATGACCAGTTTTGTAGCACAGAGGGATAAAGCCCTGACTATGATCCAGGTGGCCCAGGTGCCCAGTGTTGCTGGTGGGGGAGTAAGAGGAGAAAATGAGCTATTCTTACCCACCTCTCTCTGGAAGGGAGTAGAGGTAGGGGAGAAGGTTGTTTGTCTAGGACATACAATGTGAATTGATTTCCTAGGTAGATATTGGAGAGTGTGCACAATGTGCTTGTTCTAGGAGGAAGAGTACTTTGTGGGCTTCTGCAACTTATAGAAGTGGGTGACAGTCTTGTGTTACACCAACTGTACATATTACTAGGGATCACTCAAAAGGCATGAGCAGGTCATTCGTGACCGAACATACAAGAGCCCAGATCAGTGCTTCAATGATGATTCCTCTCAGCTTGCTCTCATCCTAGTGAGGAGAACTCAGGTGGGTGACAGGAAATGAGGATGAAAAGAAAAAAGTAACATTAAGTACCGAATTATTATTATTGTTGTTATTATTGTTATTATTATTATTATTATTATTATTATTATTATCATCAGAATAAAGGAGAAAACTTTCAAGAACTTAAAGCAGTTGAGGGATCCTGTAATACAAGCTCAGGGTCTAGGACTAGACACAAATGCAAGACTGATTAGTGCATGAAAGTCTGCATTCTGTAGTCTATCCATCAATGGTTTGACATATAAAAGTTACAAATTCAGAAATATTTTGCATTACTGGGAGAGTCATATGCATAATGTTCTGTCTACACTGTTTAGATTAAATGGACAAATGGAGAGAACTATCTAAACAGTAAAAAATCTCTTGAGAAATAGGTGTAAGAAATGTTACTGGGATTGCTGTCTCACAATTATTTTGTAATATAAGAATACTCCATTAATAAAACTCAGTCTCTTACTTGTTCAGAAGCTAATAGATAGAAGGTTGAAAAACCAATTACCTTCTTAATCTCCATTACTAATTATTGAACTTCAATGTAAAGTAAAGGAAATACTAGGAAAAAAATCAGATGAAAGGAAGTCTCTTCTCTGTAGGGCAGAAAGAGATGAAATTGGAGATAAAACTAAAATACAAAAGCTAAGGTCCTATGTTATTCATGGGGAAGATGGCCATATAAGAGGAATCGCGGACATACATACAAAGCAGACACATTGACGTTCAAGGAAGAATTGTTATAACCAGTACTGTTGCAAGATAATGGAGACTGCGAGAATTATAATAGTCATGAGTTACAGAGAGGCTCCTCTAGTCATTCCTTCAAGAAAACCCATAGTGTAGCTAGAACTTTCTCAAAAATAAGACCCCAGACTCAGAGACCAGCCCTATTAAATATTCTAGATTTGGAAGACCACTTGGTAAAAAACAGCCAGATACTTGGGCAGTCAGAGAGTTGAGCATGGTACTAAAGACTAAAACAAATACATTTGTTAAATTTTCTTTTGATGTGACTAAAATATCTCATTAGGATGTAAAAAGTTCATGACATGCTTTACATAAACTTAAGGGTAATTTAAAATAATATCTGTAAGCAATACGCAATACTTCATAGATTATTTATAAAATTGCATATTTTACTACTAGAGTAAAGGAGTATTTACCGTTAAATTTGCTAATAGCTCACTATAGAAAGTTGCATGTCACATGGTATGTTTCTTGCTAGAAAAAGGCAGATTAAAGCTAAAATGGAGGCTGGTAACACGTTCAGAGTGCCTGTGTTTTTATTGAACATCCTGATGAACATCCAAATGCTGCAAACACCTGGTCAAATTAAACGTCAAACCTGACTTACCCGCCCCAGTATTAAACAAGATAGGCACAGGAACCTGAGTAGTATTACCTGTCTTGATTTATGGCCCAGCTGTTGACTAGTTCCTGTCTACAGTGAGATAGATCTTGATCTGTTGATTGAAGCATACAATAAGGTCCTAGTCTTGGGATTTGATCATTTCACATCTCTTTCTGTTGCTTTGTCTCCACAGGGTTGTTTGAGCCATGATATGATCTTGAGAGTTACAGCAGGTGCAGAAAGGGGCACAGGATGGAACATCAGAGACAAGCCCTCTGAAGAACAAGGTGGCAGTGAACCTGCACTTTTCCAGATGCCAGCCAGAGATGTTCCATAAGAAGGCATTTTACATGACCAAGGAGATATCTGCTTTAGAAAAGTACATGGTTGTTTTTTTCAATACACTTATGCTTTTTTTTTCATTAAGGAACTGTTTAGCATTTCAGAGAAAACAAAATCTTCATTCTACTTGTTCACATGGAAGTGGAATTTAAGAAAATGCTGTCTGAAAGTATGTCCTGTAGCCTCCTTTTACCTTCATTATCTGGTTTGCATCTAGTTTCCACTCAGACTGGAGCCATCACTAAGACAACCAAACAGCAGCGATATATTACTTGTTCCAGAAAGAATATTTATAAATTGAGTAGTCTAGGATGGTGCTATCCTAAGCTCAATGGAGATTTTCTATTTTTTAAGACTTAACCTCTCTATTCCTCCAACTTCAGCATGGGACAAAGGATGTAGCCATTCAGTTAATGTGGGTTTCCATAAAATGGGGCTCCTGTTGTATGCATGACATATCTCCACTTTATTTATTTATTTGTTAATGGGGTAGATGAAAAAGGTTTGAATACCCCTTTCAGCCACAACCCGCCCATATATACTGATTATGCTCATGTTGCCAAAGCTAGGCTCTTGTCTTTGCTGGCAAACACTTATGATAAGGGACCAACCCTCAATGCCTCCAATGTCCTCTTTCCAGAAATGAAGAGATGGTTTCTGACCACTTAATCACCTCCCTTGCTAAGCTTATGGCACCAAACTGCTAATCAAACTCAGGTTGTCCATGTCTCATATGGGAGCCCTCTTTCAATGCCAGTGTACTGTCTTGTTCTATATGTCTTTATGCTCCCTCACAAAGAGCTTATAGCCCCTCCCACATTTTTCTGTCATATATCCCCCTGAGCTGTACATATATAGTTTTGGTAGATTAGTTTACAATGCAAGAATTGTGTGCCTCCTTCACTTTCTCCTTTTAGTCAAGAACTGAGAGTTTGTCATTGTTCCCACAACTCTCGCCATCCGCTCGCCTCCTCTCTGTTCAAAAATCAACTTTTATGCAGGTTTTTCCTTCTTATTCAGTCAATATTATTCTAAATATACAATTCAGAATGTCAAATCAGGCAGTGTCTTACTTCTTGGTAAGTTTAAGCTGAATACATTATGCATTGTTAGCAGTTATGCATGTCTGCCTCATAAAGGACACATTTGGCTTATGATCTCATCCCTCATTATTTTTGGGGTGGCATTCATGTGGAAGTACACATACTAGTGCTGTCATGACTTTTAATAATTATCATATTGTACATCTCACCCCAATAAAAGCCTGCTCAATGGACATAGTTTATGGATAAATTATGCAAATTCCATATGGATAAGGAATGGGGCTGAGATGCTGTGTGATGAATTTAATTAACCAGTGTCAATGCCATCTTCAGGTACTGTTAGTATCATTTGTTCTCCGTTAGATAGTATTCATATAGCCATGACAAAAATCTATGCAAGCGAGACAAGTGACTCATCACACATTTAAAAACACTGCTGAAATACTAGACTGCATTTACATTTTTTTTCTGTTTTATTTGTTATGCAAATTTCAGACTGCAGTGACTATGTTTAACAATGCAATTTTTATTTTCCTTTGGGAAGTGCATGTTATGCAATGGGTTTTTTGACACATTCTGTGCCTTTTGAGATGTGCGTGTGTATCTCTGTCTGTGCATGTGTGTGAGTTCATTCACAATACATATTATTTTAACCTGAATAAATCTCTTCCTTTAAAACATGCAAGACTTTTTAAAACTATTTTGCAGTATATTACATTCTGGCCTTACTACCATATTACTGTTCACAAAATTTAATTTTTCCCACTGCTACATTGACTACTTTACTTACATACATTTATAATAATTTAGAACCATTATATTTTTCACATTTTTCTACATTAATCAACTATCACTTCACATGTGCCTCTTTCAGTCAGTAAAATGTAGAAATTAATGAATGTTTAAGTATAAGCTTAACTGCAAAAAGGCAGACAGTAGATGCACATTTTGTACGTCTTTTTTGTAATCATAATCACCCGGCATAAAAGAGAACACAGTTTATTTTCAGTGTGGGTGGCTATTGTCTGATTAAATTGTGCTCCAGGAAATCCGTATGGAACCTGGTAGAATTACATACTAGAAGTATAACTATGATATTTAAATTATGTAACAGTCATGTATATAGCACTACAACCCTTAAAAGTAGAATATGTCTGACAGTATAATGTTAAAAAACAGTTGCCTGGTTTAGACAGAAACTTATAAAATGCACATCAGAGTTACTTTAAGTGAAATAGCCACTGTCCTTTTTGGATGTCACTGGCTGCTGTCCTGGCCAATGGTCTCTGCAATTTGGAATGCAGGGAACATGCTATATTGAAACCTACTCTAAAAATGCACAGTGCTGAAAATGATACCATGCTGAGATTGATTGAGTTTAAAGACAGAGACAGCATAAAACTTCCACATGAGCTGATGACCCTGGCATTGACAGTGAATTCTGTTGCTGTAAGTAATTGTAAGTGAAGCATAGCTGAGCAGCTCGAATGCCACTACCTCACTTGGGAGATGTGAGTTTGAACTTGGTATGTCTTGAAGTTAACCTTGTTGTCATCCATCAGACCTAAAGTGAAATCCAAGTCAAATGATGAAGTCTGATTTTCTTGTGGAGGAAATACACACATTACAGCATGCATGACTGGAGAGAGTACAAGCTTCACAAATCATACTGTGTTTTGAATTGTAACATGCATATCCCTTGGAACAGCTGTCATAATCTGAAGTGGCCTATTACCTGACATGCACACTTCCTTTTATGTGTGTGACTGTTTCTGGCCATATTAAATTATGGGATGAATATAAGTAGGAAAGAAATAAACATGACATAACATAACTATAAGAAGTATGCCTTCAAATTTATTGAGTCCCAGATATCATATTCCTGTGGTCCTTTGCATAATATTCAGGTTGCACAAAGTATAAAAATGAAACCAGACTATTTATTGACATGAGGTTGAAGGATGAATGCAAATTGTGTTACCTAAAAAATAACAAGCCAATGACTAATGGTGCACAAAGTTAGGATTAGGAAATCATGAATGGACATAAAATCACCATTTTATGCAGTCAGCAAGCCCCATACATCCCTATCATATGTGTGTGTGTGTGTGTGTGTGTGTGTGGGGGTTGTGGCTTCACACCTCTTCTACTTAATAAAATCTTCTTCAAGATCCTCATTACTCACAGAAAGGGCAACTAGAGTGTTTTCTGCATAAAAAATCCTTAAGTTGACAAATTTGAAGAAAAACATCATTTTCAATTTATGTAAACCTCAAATTATTGTCACTCACTTATGCTTTGGTAGAAGACATGACAGCTATGTAAAACTGTCCTGTGACCAATACCTTTAAGTTTTCTTTCCATTGTATTGTTTTGTTTTCATTTTATATAATTTCCCTTACTTCATTCTGTTTGTGAAAGAACTGCACAGAGGATTAAAGCTGCGAGCTGCTAACAATCTTCATCTTGTAGTGGCTGCTGTGCACCTCACTGAAAGCAAACTGGATGAGGTTCAACTAATTAATGTAACCCCCCCCCCCCGATTACTGTTATCCATAGGATGCTACTGAGGGAGAAGTTTAGAAGTGTGCACCAGCAACTGCACTTGCAGTAATTCATTTGTTTTCCCAAATTTTACTTTTGTTTATGTTGCTGCTACCATGGAATTTTGTATTTATAAATTTGAGAAATGAGGGGGCTTGCCCCTCCCAGTTGGAGTTGCAGGGGTACTTGTGCATTATTTTTTTTAATTGGGTTGAATTCCCAACCTGGTATTCTCAGTGAGTTGGCTACTTGCTGACTTACAACTCAATGACTCATAGTTGGCAGTTCTTTTTAGTTTTATATTTGATTCCTTCATTTTCTACTTGCATACTGTTAAGACTCTTTACAAGTCACCTAAACAGACACTTGTACTTAACAGACTAACTTGGTGAAGAAACGAATGCATAAAATAAAATACATTAAAAAATTCCATATGGATGAAAAAAGGGGTCCATAATGATTCAGCAAGCTGTTTTCGTCAAGGCACAATGATTCATAAAAAAAACCTGTCAAAACCGCAAATCAGTGTAAAACAGTGCCTCAGACAAAAATATAAATGCAAAACATCTTTTGCAGGGGGTTAAACTCCATGGAACCTCCTCCAATATACTGACTTTCGCTGTCTGAGTCATAGAGCTTTATCTATATATAATACAAAGCCAGATTGCAGCCAAGGAATTATTCAAATACTTAGGTTGCTTGAATCATTCTTTAATAACTGGTGTAACGACAAATAACATTTTAAAGTATTTGACTGAAGTTGTATGGCAATTTTTTTTACTGAAGTCCCAAAGATGTCTTGGCAATAGCTGTAAAACTGCACAGTTATTTATACATTTTATTCTGTTTTACTATTAGCAGTCATTTAATGCTGCATTGCCCATGTTTCTTGTATAACCATGTCTTCACTGCTGATGTCAGTGAAGAAAAGGAAATGGTTTATTGAAGCATGAAGGCATGGTCATTCATCTGGAGTACTGCTCTATTACGACTGCACCTTTTTCATGTTTCCATGAATCAGTTTTCTACTGTCTTTGTGGTATTGTGATTACTGAAGTGTTTATTGCTTGTTTATAGCTGTGCAAGGTATTTATAAAATGATATAAACTTTTGGATAAGAAGAAGAAATAGCCTAAGGCTGAATTGTCAGTAGCAGTGATTAATCCTTTGTATAACAGAACTGTTTACATTCTATTTATTGTTCTTTACTGTTACCAGATAAGCAAGAAAATGGAGAAACTGACCAACATACTGTAAAACAATAGTATTTTGAAAGTTGTCATAACACTTTTCCTTCATCAGCAAACCAGACATATGATGGCTTTTCACAGCACCATCCTGCATTTCACACCAAAGCACATAGTCTACTCTTTTCATGGAAATGGTAATGTATGGCCAAATGTGTTGCAGTTCTGAGCAGGTGGTGTGAAACTGTATTATATAATGTGATTGTTGCTGTAATGCCTATAAGGGATGTACCATTATTTTGATGGCAGGTACTAATCAAAGTGCGTCAGTAATACATAGCAAGTGCCTGAGAAGTGGTGCACTTGTTGCTGGTCTTGAAACTGCCGTTGGTCACAAATGTGTCCTTAATTTTTGTTTAGTAGGTATCTTGCTACTTTTTACCACAATGAGAATTTCTGCAGGTGTTACCACTGAAATGATATTGGGAACCTTTGACTTTTTCTGTATTTGAAAGCCAAAAAAAGGACCTGCTGGTAATGTACAAAAAAACACAGCAGGTTATGGTAAGATTGGAAATGTGTTTATCACAGTACTTCATGTTAAGATGTCACTACTACCTACTGCATTAAATATAGTATGCATACATATTTAGATAGAGATGCACTGTAAAAAGCAGGATAGAAATGGAACTTAAACACCACAGCCTAAATGCTCCTAACATCATTGTACTTGGTGGCAGTATGCTATATAGCAATATTTCCTGTAATGCAGAAGTTACTGCCACCAGCAGAAACCAGTCCTCCGACATTAACTTCCTTTACAGAAATGAATTCAATCAATATACACAATACAGAAGTTCTTTACAGCTGATATTTCAAATAATACCAACATCCGGATGAATCAGTTTCATACACTTTGCATCTTGGGGGTTGTACGGACACAGTACAAAAATCGGAATGTAATATATGCTAAGGTAATCATACAGAATGCTAGCTACTATTAGCAGGCTCAGTAAACCTTCATAGTGCATGCGCAGCACACCTAACAAAGCCCTAACTTCACAGGAGACATATGGTTGCAGGTACACAAACTGCATATGTATGTAGTTAAGAGGCATGGCTACAGAAAAACAACACTAACAAGTGCAAAGTTCACAAATCATCTGTAGCAGTTATCAAGTCACATCTTTGCTAATGGATGAGCATATTCTCTTGCAAATTAATAGGTTATGCTTAGTTGTATTAAAACAAATATGCCACTAAGATATGTATTGAGTACTCCAACTGCCAGCAGTATGTATTACAAAATGTAAACATATAACTTTACTACATCAAGTGATCCTCAAGAACAAAATGTAGTAATTACTAAGCTATTCTAACAACAAGAAAACACACTTAATGCATGCATTTCATTAGATGTGTTACTTCCACAATAATGTTGATGCCTTTGGTAATCTGCAGTTTGAAGATGGTTAAAGTCAAGAACAACTGGATGAAATACATCAGGGTCGAGAACAAATGGATGAAATACATTATTCATTGTTATGCAGTTCACAGCTTTGGTCACATCCTGTCTGCCATATGTGGAATCTTCATGAAATCTTGTGGAAGGAAAAACATTGCAGATTATTATATATGATAGTATAGTGCTGTCTGGAGCACCTATCAGATAAGTGCATGTCCACAATAAATAACGCAGTTTCAATAAGACTACCTAACTAATAGCTATTTATATTAAACACAGTCTGTTCCGCAGTCCATTATGGTGAAGCACTGCACAAAAATGATGTATTCTGTTCTTGTTAATATGCAAATAAGTAATTTTATTACAGTATATAATATATAGTTTTGGAAATATGAACATAAAAATACATTGACAATTGAAAATAATTGTCATGAGTCTGACTGTGAGTTTGAAGAAATGTTATATTACATTCCTCAGAATAATCCATAATTTTGAAACATGGCAAAGCCTGAATTGCTTTCCATATACTGTCTTCAAATTATGGTATCCTGATCATGTACTCTCACAGCTACACATTGATGTGTATTGAGAGTAATCTCATCATCAGAAGCAATGATACACACAGTCGTCATCCACATACATGAGAATGAAGGAGTTAACATGCCTTATCAATTGCTATACTTTATAATGCTTTCATGTCCTTGAATGATGTAATTTGCTACCTCTTTATTATAGCTGTCTTCATTCACATAGCAAGAATAATAACATGTCAGCACTTTAGCAGCGGTATGACAGTGCTGCAAAGAGTCATATGGTTAGATTTGCAGTTAGTTATGACTGTGATATTATAACCAACACAAACCAGTCATACACTAATGCACTGCCTTAATACAGTGGCTGTAGGTCAGTGGTGCACAACCTTTTTGTGGGGAGGGCCACTACACAAATTCTTAATGCATCTGCGAGCCACCTCAAAACATAATAAGTCATTATGAGTTAGCAAGAGGTATAGGTGACTGGCATTTTTAGTTAAGACAGCAGTCATGAAATTGCCTGTTTTCTACATCAACTTTGTGTGTAACTTTATTCTGGCTTGTAGCCATGACTTATTACAAATTCTTGCAGAAAGTTACTACTGTTTACAGATTGCAAGTTATAAACAACAAAGAATAGTTACTTCAGCAGCTAAAATTAGAGGTGTACGCAACTGTAGTCAATTAGGTAAATAAGCATGTGCTGAAAAGTTTGCGTGACTGGAGTAAGACATAGCATTTTTTCTTTTTTAAAACATTTTTGGTTACTCTTTGGGGGCTGGATGGTGTTGCATCGAGGACCGGATTTGGTCCCAGGGCCAGACGCTGTGCACCACTGCTGTAGGTCTTGTGGCCTGTACAAGTGGTAATATTAAACAGTGGAAGTTGTTTACTTCCTAATGTGTTAAAGTTATGCTTTTTCTCAGTGCCCATCATTTTGCTATTGACACTATTTCTGAAAGTGCTGTCCCTGTACTTACTATCAAAAATAATGAGCATGGACTAAACATAATACTTGTATGTATGACAACAGTAATCACATGACAGATATACTTTGTCATTCATGATTTATTTTACTTGACTACTCATACAGTTCTTTCTCAGAAAAAAAAGTAATTCAGTGCAATGCAAAATATGCTGTTCAAAAGCTACTTTGTCTAGTGTTGTATACAAGGTGTAATAAATATCTTTATCAGTAAAACTGTCTCCATATCATTTTCATCCATAAATTAGTTTATTGATTTGGCAAGTTACAGGTATATGATATTTATCAATAACAGTACTTGGAAAGGTTTGTTTCAGCACTGTTTAACACAATATTGGATATAGGTCAATAATTAGGTTGCCATCCCGTCCAGATGGATTTCTCAAGTAATGAGTAACTACAATATCTAAAGCAGGCATAGTGTGATGGAACGTTCAATGACCTCTGGAAGGAGGAGGAGATGGGGGTGCAGTAGTCTATAGGTTGTTGTACAATTCCAAAAAGTCCTAGTTATACGTTTGACAATGCATTTTTTTATACATGGGAGTCCCTGTGAGACAGTCATTGAATTGTACGACAAATACTACTAAAGAACATGTTAGATAACAAAGTTTTTTCACCTCAAAACTGTCTTTGGTGACTCACCATACAGCAAATGTGTAGTTTAATACTCTACAGTATAGGTGAAATAATTTATGCCTAAAGTTTGAATTTCTATGATGCAGTACAGTTTGGTCATTACTAGATTTATGTGACCTCATGTCAGTGTGGCATTAAGGATATCAGCTCTTAACAAGGTGCTACATATAGTTCAGGGACTGATTCTCTCAGAATCCACTTGCCTACTACACAAATCTGAATAAGGCACTTAATCTGATAGCACTCCCTGCTTGAATCTGAAAAAGATATGTGTGAAATATATGGGTCCCATTCAAAAAATCTATTCAACAAAAAGTCAAACTTTTGTATGGATGGGATTTAGAAAAGTACAGAACTATTAACATATATATATATATATATATATATATATATATATGTGTGTGTGTGTGTATATACATTATACATATTATCAAAATCTTGCTGTGCTCCAATTTGTGAAATTTGCTTGTTTAACATATGCTAAACTGAAATCAATAACCCGTAAATAAATAACCTTATTACAAAATCCACTACCAGGAGATCAGATACTCTTGCTGTCAACTTTACATAGGTAACAGTCAGTCTAATGCTGTCAAGTTTACATAGGTGACTATCAGTCTTCATATACCTTCAAAACTGTGCAAGCCGCAGATATGCAGTCAGCAGCAGTACATATCTACATACATATGCATGCCAGTATACATACACATATATATATATATATATATATATATATATATATATATATATATTATATGGATTTACTTCTAAATCCTGTAATTTCAGAATCTTGAAGACGAAAATACTGAAATGACAATTGTGAAACTTAAAATACCGAAGTGCGTAAGTTTTCCCAGGGCAAGTAAACACTTGCTGAATGTAGGGAATTTTGCCCTTTCTCCACTGTAGTGCAATCCCAGATATAGTTGGGGGGGTGGGGTGATGTAGCCCCCCACCTAGATGGGTTTTAGATAGTATGTTGTGTTTTACTGTTGTATTGGGCAAGTGTTTACCTTAAGTTTCACAATTGTCGTCTAGGTATTTTCGTCTTTGGGATTCTGAAATTACGGGATTTAGAAATATATATATCTATATATATATATATATATATATATATATATATATATATATATATATGGATTCACTTCAGAATCTCAAAATTCCGAAACATCAAATTTCATATGATCGAGACCATATGACCAATGTTTTGGAATATCGAAATTCAGAAACAAATTAAAAAAAAAAACTATTTAAATGTTTCTGCAGGGGGCCAAGCCCCCCTGCACCCCACACACCCCTGCTACTTAAATATTACAACTCCGAGATTGCACTATAGCGAGGAAAAGGGAACTCTCCCATTCCACACTGTATGCAGATCTCCATTCACAATGTTGGGCTTCCAAAAGTTTGATCATATGGTCTCAGCCATATGAAATTCAATCTTTCAGGATTACGGCATTGTGAAGTGTTTATATATATATATATATATATATATGTGTGTGTGTGTGTGTGTGTGTGTGTGTGTGTGTGTGTGTATGTGTGTGTGTCTATGTGCGCGAGTGTGTATTTTCACCACCAAAATTGCCGTAAGAAAACATTGTCAACACTCAATTCACCAGTACAGTCCTGATGATTGCACAAATCATCGACCATTTACATAAACAGCATTTTCTTTGCCGGGTGGAGCAAGCCCCCTTCACCATCTAGTCCATCTACTTATATATACCAACTCCAAGGTCACATAACAGTTGGGAAAAAGGAAACACCATTAAATCTCACTGTTAATAAATCTCTCGCTAATTCCATTCCCATTCATTCTAATATTTGTGAACTGGTTAAAAAAGCAACCCTATTCACAAATTGATGAATGTAGTCATTTGACAGAAAAACTGACCCACATGTATAGACAAGTAGATATATAAGTAGATAGTGAGAGAGAGAGAGAAAGAGAAAGCGAAAGATAACTAGATATATATAATGTGTTGGCAGTAGTAAGGGGAGATATGCATTTAAAATATTTCTTACAGCATTTGGGAACATTCCAGTAAATTGATAGCTTGGGGTACTTTGTGTTATTAGATAATTTAGATGGTTAACAAGATCTTAATTTTCAAGTGGTTTCATGTAAAAGGTAGTTACCTGAAATCATCAAACTTGGAAGGTAGTTCCTCACAGAAGGATAATCTGAAGGAAGACCCTGAAATCATGGAGCGAGAGCCCAGTACTGCAGGATGTGCCTAGATAAATGAGCTGAAAGTCGAGCCTGAGAAGCACTTGCAGCCTTGGAGTTTCTTTTTGATTATAAGAACAACTTATACCATGGAAAGACTGTGTGGATTGGATACAGGAACATTCTGTTTATTTTTTATTTTAAAGCTGCAAAGCTCAGAGTGATGAAATTTTGGTTGTGAATTAATAAATAATTCTGTGTTTATTACACATATCTTGCTTACAGTGTTTTGTTGAATTTACTCTGGCAGTGTGTGCATGAGCAATTTGGCCACAGACTTGCCAAACTGCATTTCCTTCCAGTACTTCTGGTGCTAATTGCAAACTATGTTTTAGGCTATAAAGTACCTATTATACTGTGACTATGTTCCTGGTGTGGTTAACTGTTGCCCACAGCATGGAGGAATTACTGTGGTAAACTGGAGGTGGGGACTGACCAATCACTGGTGCAGCTAGAACAGCAGTTAATTATGTTGACCAACATAGCTGCCAACCACAATCCTATGAAGAAATTAACTAGAGGGGCTGACCTAGAATATTATTTAGTGACAGCTGAGTGATATGCCACCACAGAGAACAGGAAATGAACAGATTGGGCAAGACCCCTGTCATCCCAGCTGACCTTAAAGACACTAAAAATATATATAGACATGGATAAGACTGATTGCATAGAGTATGACTAACTCAGTAAGGACTAGTATAACTCTTGAGGTACAAACATTTTATAACTGGATTTTAACATAGATAAACCAGTAAGTGCAAAGATGGATGATTAAAACAAATATTAAAGATTTGGTTTGAACCTGATTGAAACAGTTAGGTGAAAGTGCTAGAAATGTTAGCACTAGACACATTTAAAAGAGCTTTGCATAGTAAAATAAGAACATGGATACTGCAAAGTGATTGCAAGGACCCTGATAAGCTTGTAAACTTTAACAAAACTCAGTGGTCCAACCTGTGTTACCTGGGAATAATTATGTGGAGGGAAAGTTAGATGCAAAACCAAGCAGCCTACAGAAAATGAACTAAGAATTGTGACAATGAATATAGCTTCACTGATAAAACGCTATGATGATGTGAGGTCGTGCCAGCTATGCCAGAGACAGTAGGGCAGTGCATGTGCAGCATATGCCAGCATAATTAGCTGGAGTTTTGTAAACCATTTTATGTCGTTTGTATATCAAACTGATTTGTAGGGATGCTAGTGTTAAGAATGTATTTGTAAAGCTGCTTGTGTTAAAAAAAGTATCAACAGTGGGTCTTGCTGGGCAGAAAAAAATATACATGTATGTCAGGCTGTATTGTTGTAACTGCTGAAATGTATATATGTTAACAGAGGATGCTGGAAGGGAAGGGGTTAAGCTCAACCTATCTTACCTTAGGAAAAATAGCTTGAAATTAACTGACTTGGTTTAGGCCATAACAATTTTATCTCACAGGCCTGAATGCAGCCAGAAACACAATGTCTGGTCTGGGAATCCTGCTCTTATTGTCCTTAGTGGTGAACAAATTGCTATCCTGGGGTTCCAGAAAATGTCTGGCTAGTCTCTACAAGAAGGATAAAAGTACTGGAATTGTTTTACAGTCTCCAGATGCCTTAGCAATATGTGCTAGATTCTGGTACAGCTTCTAGTCAGGAGGTTAGTGTGGAAACCACAGAATCAGTTCACCAGATGCTATGTCATTCTATAGCCAGCACTGAAATTATTTTAGATATTAGTGAGAGATGTGATACTGACACGCAGAACTCTGCTTTTGGGAACATAACAACAAAGACCACTCACTCACCCACTTCACCTTGCCTTGCTTTAGTAAGTAACAGGGAATTGTAATTCTTCAGTCAGTTAAGAAAATAGTGAGATTAACTAAAAGTATTGTTTTTCTGTATCTGTCTGAGTCTCTCCATCTGTGTTATTTTTTATATTTTCTGTGAACTGAAACTCTGGTGTTTATTGTAAATAGATATTCAGTATTTTCATGTTTTGTATTTTATTATTTATTATTAAATATATCTAAACCTTTCATTGTGGCTGGTCTTTTAGAAAATAGTTTAACATTTGAGAGTGCTTGCATTTATTTGGTGGCACTGTGGGTTTCATGCTCCTGAAATTCTTGTTGTTGGCCAAACATTACCATTTGTGTAAGTATTAGTTTTACTAAGAGTAATAGGGTACCCTGGTAAGAGCCTTAAAGCAACTGGCTGGAGGCAGTGAATCTACCTTATCATCTGGGCAAAGGGGTCATAGCTGGTAAATCTGTACCAGCCTTTCCCAGGTGTGTGTGCTCGTGTGTGTGTGTGTGTGTGTGTGTGTGTGTGTGTGTGTGTGTGTGTGTGTGTGTGTGTGTGTGCGTGTATGTGTGTGTGTGTGTGTGTGTGAAAATCAAATATCAAAAGAGTGCATGTGTCAGCTACTTGGAACAGGATAGAAAGCACTGGTTTCTGCAGTGAGAAAGGCAGAGTCTTATTTGGGGCCTGGAAGAGGAAATCTGGAGTGTGCTCTTAAGGGAAATTGTGCTTGGTGCAGAGAGCTGTATATGAAAATACTGTGTGTATCCATTTTTGTGAAAGTGAACATTCCCCACCATTGTCAGTGGTGAGGATTGAGGCTTCTTGATTACTGGCCCAGAGGAGGGATATCACAAACACAGCATGGAAATAGATGACATGATGGTGATGAGGAGGCTATACATCCTATGTATCCAGGAGACAAGATGGAAGGGCGGTGCAGCAAAGCCACTTGGCTTGGGATAAAGCATCTACTTCTCAGGGGAGAACAGATTAGAAATCTTGTTAGAACAGTAATAAGAGAGAGTCTTTTGAAAACAGCAAGGGATGTCATCAGAATTACTGAGTAATGATAGGACAGTATTCATAACCTCAAGCTATGCCCCATGGCAAGGCTGTGATGATGAGAAAAAGTGTGCATTCATGCAGCAGTTGCAGGACCTACTAGGTAAAGTGGGACAAAATGAATTGGTACAGATAATGGGGATACCTGAATACTCACATTTGGACATACAGAAAAGGATATGAGGACTGCCTGGGTCCAGATGGTTGGGGAAACAGAAATAAAGAAAGAGAAGTCAATCTAGCCATCTAGCAAATGGCTTGATGCTATCCAACACAATTTTCACCAAGTGACACAGTCATAAGATTACATACAACTGTGGTCAACTTGCAACTCGTGTAGACATTCTTCTAGTAAGGAAAGGGCATTGGGGTAGAATCAGAAATTGCAAAATCATCCCCAGTGAAACTCTTGGTCCCAAGTATAAACCCCTGGTGGATGCAATCAGAAGCAAGCCATGGTCAAAGATGGCTCTAAGGTCAATGGAGACTAGTCTGAAGACCTGAACATGGGAGTGGAAGCCTTAAATTGAAAGAAATACCCAGGCCTCTGGCTGGCATGTTAAGAAGACGAAGAAATAGATGGAGTAGAAGAAGAAGAATGGAAGTGGCTCATAACAGTGTGTGTGAAGACTATATAACAGATAAGTATCTGAGACAGTTATGGAAATAAGGTACATAAGGAAAACTGGTGTTAGAATGCAGATATCCAGCAAGTTATCAGTAGAAAGAAGGAGTGCAGGGAAAAGTAAGATATAGAAAAGACAGACAAGGCTAAAAAGGAACATTGGTTGACTGAGAAAGATACTAAAACAGAGAAGTCACAATGGCAAAGAACAAGACATCAGAAAACTTCACTATCTTCTGGAAAGTGACTTAACAGATGGCACAAAGAATCTCTATCAGATTGCAAAGCAAAGGCAGAAAGATAAAGGAGGTAGTCATCTGACAGCATTCATAAGGGATGACAGCAACAATCTGTTCGCCAATCCAGAGTACACCAAAGCAGATAGAAGGAGTGCGTCCAACCCCCAGAAACTGTACTTCCTCATTCACAACCTATGATGAAGGAGGAAAAGAACCCACCCTATGAAAAATAACAATAGCACTAAGGAAAGTGAAGTCAGGGGATGCAGCAAGCTCAGATTAAGTCATGGCACATATGATCAAGATATTTGATGAGTTAGGGGATAAATGGTTCCTGAAGGTACTCATCTCAGTATGGAGTGAAAAACATATCCTGGATGACTAGAGAATAAACATTGTAGTGCTATTGTACAAGATTAAAAGGGACATTCACAACTGTGGGCAGTACAGAGGAATCAAACTCCTGTCACATTGCACAAAAGTGCCAGAGAGGATAACTGATAAATGAATACACAAAAGTAGTACAATGTAAGATGGGAGATGAGCAGTTTGGATTCAGACCTGGATGGAGTACAACTGACCCAATGTATGCAGTGAGACAGATAGTGGGGAAGAAGCTGGAGATGATGAAAGCATTCAAGTATGCAACTGCAGAGGTGGAGAAACTATTAAACAAGGTCTCAAGAAAGCTGATTTGGGCAGTCATGCAATGGTCCAAAGTCCTGGAAACACTGACAGAATTACTGCAGCCTCTGGACAAGGACCCAATAACACAAGTACTGAATAATATAGAATAGTGTTTGAACTCACAGATGAGTTCCACGTGGCAGTTTGTGTGCATTAGGGTTAATCTCTGAGCCTACCACTGTTCATACTAGTGATGGTTTATATTAGCAAACAGTTTAGGGGATGGATCAACAAAGCTGCTTTATGCAGATGATATAGCACTACAAACATTCTATTATCAGGAACTTCATTAAATAATAGAAGCTGAAATGCAAACCAGAAGGCACATGGCATGAAACCCAATTCAGAAAAAAACAGTTGTCATGGTAGCAAATGGAGTAAACAGAAAAATTGAAAATTGAGATAGAGGGGAAAATAATGGCACAACTCAATTGCTTCAGTTATCTAGCAGGAGTGGTTGAGGAGAAAGAAAGTCTGAATGAGGAGATCAGAATTAGAGGTGCTGTAGCCACTATTGTAAAGTGTCAGGGGTAGTATGTGACAGAAGACTGTTAAAGAATCTGAAAAGTAGCTGTACTAAACGGTGGTATGATCAATGTTTCTATATGACACAGAAACCTGGGCAGTGAAGTCAGAGCAGTTGAAGAATTTTGAGGTAATGGACATAAAGTATCTGAGATGGATGGTAGGATGCAGACTGTGAGACAGATGAAAAAATGAGGGCATCAGAGCAGAAGTCAAAGTAACTCCATTACCTGAGAAGGAGAACAGATTATGTTATTCAGTCACATGTACAGGAAAGAAGAAATAATCTGAAGAGAAAGGAAGAAGGCAAGAGGAGATGAAGATGCCCAGACAAGGGATGAATAGATTACAGAGACAAGAACTGTGACTGCCAGGCTTTACTGTCAAAGAAGATAGGAAAGTGGCACTGAATCAAGAGATGAAGCGACATTTGGTGCAACACCTCTACTGCCATTTAGAAACTGTGAAAAAGGGGGACTGCTGCTGCTGATGATGATTTAGTAGACCTACTGTTATATAATGACATAATGTTTAGAAACACATTTTCTGTTTTAAATAAAACTGTAGTAAAAATACACTTTTTCTGTGGAACTAAAGCCAGTATGGAATTGTTACTCGATTACAAATGCGGAGTGAGGGGTCACATTGTTTCATAGGTTTATACTATGTTAACTGCTCTTGTGGGCTATTTTAAGCCTAGCTGATTTTCCCATTAGACCAAATTACCCTTACAGAATTACCAGGTCTATAGTTATGTACTGTTCATAGTATAATGATTAGTTCCAGGTGAGATAGTAATTATTTCTAGGGTCACAGCATTTAGTATTAATAGGGTCCATGTTGTAGGAATAAGCATTTAGGTGATGCCTCTGTCTATACATAGTACAATGGCAGTCCTGTAGTAAATTTGCTCATGTCCAGCCATGGTTTCACTTCATAATCTTGAAATGCTGAAATCTCTAATTTCAGCATTCTGAAACCATGAAGCTGAAAATGCAGAATGCCGAAAGTGCATGAGCGAATTCGAATATCTCGAATTTGCGCTTATGCATTTCCAGTACATTGTGTGAAGTGTTTGGCTGGTATGGTGTCTGAAATTGAAGGAGAGTGAGTGTTTCTGTGTGTTTTTGTATGTTTTATGTGTGGGTAATGGTAGGGAGTTGTAAGTATGAGTGTGAGTATTGGATTTGTTGGTGTTTGTGTATGTGTGATGTGTATTTGTGTGTGAGCAAGTGTAGAATGCCATGGTGTGAGATTTTTTTTTTCGTTATGTGCGATTTCGGAGTTGGTATATATAAGTAGGGGGCTTGGGGGTGCAGTCCCCCACATGAGGGGTGCAGGGGTGCTTGCCCCCCCCTGCTTATATGTAGTGTAGGGTTGTGTGGCTTGTGTGCTGTGGGTGGAATGGTGAGTGTGTTATGCGGTGTATGGTGTGTGTATGTTCGTGATTGTGTGATTCGTGATTGTAGGTTTCAGGATTTTGAATGGTTTGGCTTCATAGTTTCGAAATGCTGAAATTCGAGATTTCAGCATTACGAGATTATGAAGTGAAACCCCAGACATAGATCCATGTTATGCTTGAAAAGAGTCAGGGATGAACTTTGCTTTATGTGGGAGGCGAGTTTGTTCCAGAGTACTAGTAACTGAATGATGTACCTGCCACTCCCAGTATTCTTTTTAAGTTACAGAAGAGGTTTATGTCCCTGGAATGAGTATTTCTGATACCATTAGACTTGCAGATGTGCAGAAGGTCCATCAGAACTGGTAAAGAGAATGCCTTATAAGCCAGACAGGTCCCCTCCCAGCAGTCTGAAGGAAACTGAATACAGTGACAGTGCTTGGATGCAGTCTGGTTAGGACATTTGATTTAGGCCTTGTATTCTCTTTGCAAGGAACTTCTATGGATATTCAAGTTGTTGCATATGCCTGGCCAGATCCATACCAAAGGAGACATTATACTCAATGACTGGTCTGACAAGAGCACAGTAAAGAGGGGGGTGACATTTGTGAATCTGGAAGCTGTCCCTTTGCTTGTATGCTACATTACATAGAAGACTTTCCGGGCAGTATTATCAGTGTGGCAATTTCTCAGGGTAGAACATTTCCCAAAGGATATAATAATGTACTTTTTGCTATTTAGCTTTAGACCATGGCTCTGGCACCAGTTATTTGTTTGGGACAAGTCTTCTTGCAGAGTGATTGAGTTATCTGGGAATTCAATGACTGTTCCCATCTTGTAGTTATCTGCAAATTTTGTCAGCCAGAGACCCTTGAAGTTTGTCTTTACCTCAGATAAGTAGATGCGAAATAGGAGAGATCCCATCACAGAGCCCTGTGGGACTTCACTGGTGACTGATCTTGTTATGGATGTAGCTTCCCCTTTCTTAACCTCATATGCCCTATCTGAAGTGAAATGGCAATTCAGTGAGTGACACAGAAGTTTATTCCTAGTTGCATAACCATGTCTGAGTGAGGTATTGTGTCAAAAGCATTGGCCATGTCTATGTAAGCAATGTGCACCATCTTGCCTTCATTCATTGCTTTGGTGACCTTTTTGTAGAGGTCTACCAGACTAAGAAAGCAAGACCTGCCATTGACAAACCCAAACTTGGATGGGCTTGGTATTTGGAGGTTCCTTATATCCTTTTGATTAATTCCATAATTAGTCTTTCCATTGACTTACAGATGAGGTTGGTCAGAGTTATGGGTCAGTAATTATGGGAATCAATGGAAGGCTGTCTGTTACTGGAATTTGTTGTAAGATAACAGGGGGTGAAAGAAAGATGAAGCTGGAACTGAATTTGTCAGCTAGTAGGTTGGCTATGTCTTCATCATCAGTGTACATGACATCGTTCACGACTAGCTCAGGACATTGTTGTGTACTTCTCTTGAGGCTGTGAACATAGCTAAAGAAAGCTTATAGTTGTACTTTGCCTGGATGGCTATTTTTTCCCTCAAACTTGGCTTTGGTGGATTTAATTAACCTTTTGAGTTGCTTATTTATTTTAATGATGACGGATCTAGCCTGTTGTGAGTTACTCTTCTGATTTTTGGCTGTTATTCTTGCCCTTTTATTGTAAAGCTTGTTGACATACTAGTTCCACTAAGGAGGTTTGTTTTAGTTGTTAGTCCTAGCTATGCTTGCTCTTACAGGGTATAGCTTCTTCTATGCAGTTGTTGACATGCTGGTACAAAATAATGGTGTACAATTCCACATACTTGGCATTTACTGAGTTTGGGATGGGATCTGAAACTTGCCAGGGTATCGCTTAGAAGTAGGCGATACCCTGGCGGGGTATCAGAAATAGGCATTTTGCCTTGGAGAAGTTTCTAAAGAGTCACATTTCAGTTTTTTTTCCATGGGGAAGCAGTTTTATGGTATGATCTGATGAGTGAAGAAGATATGCTAGGGGTGGTTCAGAACCCACCCATATTAATAAGAATAAGGTCAAGGATGTTGTTTCCCCTACTGGGTACTCTCACTAGTTGTTCCAGAGCATTTGTATTAACAAAGTTCAGGAACCTGTGTGCCTGTGCACTAGTGATGGTGTAGGTTTTCAAGTCTAGAGTTGGATAAATAAAGTCACACAGGAAAAGGACATTGGGTTTAATGCTGAGTGACTGTAGTTCATGTAAGTAGGTCCTGTGGATATCTTGGGTCATACAGTGAGTTCCATAAGTGTCTATAATTTAGTAAGGGACTTTACTGATGGCCAGTTGGACATGGAGAAGTTCTAATGCATCATGTTGTTTAACCAGCCCAGATGTAAGACTCTTCCATACAAAAATTGAAACATCTATACCCTTTTCCCTTCATAGTAGAGGGCTAAATGTGTGGAAGGTGTTATAGTTCCGCACAGCTGGATTACTTCTGGCAATTTAAACCATGTCTAGGTTATCATGCAGACATCTACATCCTCCAAGATGAGGAGGGCTTGTAGGGAGTGGAGCTTTTTGTTTACATTTGTTTATATTCCTAGCATTGATCAGTAACACCTTTGTGTTATCCTTTGCTTATGTAGTTATGTTGGTAGGTATATCTGGCTGAAATTTCCTAAAAAGGCATTATGGGGTTGAAGAATGTCTTAGCCAGTATTCAGAAACCTAAAGGAGACAGATGATCCCTGGTGAAGAAGAATGGTCTGTCATTCATGTCTTCCCAGGTTGACAAATATTGTACCCCCTTTGAATGACACCAAAAGCAACTCCAATTATTGAAGTCAATTATGTTTTAGATCATATTGCTGCATCATCCTTGGAGAAGGTAAAATGCTGCTCAGTGCTAGGCTCATACCTGCCCTGGACACATCATGTATCTCTTCATATAGCCCAAAGAGGTATGTCTTGAGTCATTAACACCCACATGTACTATAACAGAGTCATAGTGGTACTTGCTTTTCATGGACTTGAGTGCATGTACGATCTGACAGATCCTGGCACAAGACAAGCAGCTGACCATCATGCTTTTCTTGCTCACCCTGGTAAGAGGTACATCTGTATGTTTTACAATGGAGTCTCCTATGACTAGAATATTTGTCTGCCTTATGGGCTTAGCATCTAAGACTTTGGGACACCTAGTGCTATGTGAGGTGTTAGTCTTTACAATCTGAGAATGTTGCTGAGGGTGTTTAATGCCTGTATTACGTTTTGGAGGTCTCTGTGGTTTAGGCAAGTTGGTCTTTAAAACCTCAGCATATGATGGATTATGTGTTGTGCAAGTGTCTTGATGAGTTGTGTTGTATAGTGTACTTTTGACGGCCCTGGAGTCTTGGTTGTCTGTGTGATATTTTGGCCTCCAAGGACATTATATAAGTACATTAAGGCATTATATAGGTTGAGTAATAGGTGATCTTTAGGCAGTATGAGACAATTCCTACATTGTCTTAAAATACCCATCTCAATCGGGCTGGCTATAGACATTGTGGGGAAGTACTAGTCCACATTTCAATAGGAGTGATGCTGGGGGCAGGGTTGTTTATAACTGTTGAGGCAGGTAGAGTTTTCGTCTAAGGATGTAGGGGTGAAGGGCATCAGATGGCAGCACTCGCTGGGTTAGTCAGTTGAAGAAGACAATTAAAAATTAGTTTTCTTGGGCTAGTGAGCCTTACTGCACTTTAGAGTGCCATAATTCCACTTAGTGTGGATTACAGCAGCCACAAAATTTGAGCACTGAGGCCCATTTCATTTAGCAGGGACTTCTATAGAGAAAAAGCTCTTGCTTAGAAAACCCACTATAGAGTTAGTCCAGTGATGGTGGTGTTCTAAACCCAGTTCAGCACAACTGTTTTCTTCCTTTTTTGATGGAAAATGCTGCTTGAAATGTCTGTAGGACACCAAAATCAAGGCAGCTCTTTTTCTATCTATTCAGGGATTACCATGCTGTTTAGATCATGCATAGAACTATTGCTACTACATGGCAAATCAAAAATTGACCAAAAAAGCTGACAATTCTTGTTTTGGAAAATAGAACAGTTTCTGAAAGCATTTGGACCCAAATGAACATATCAATTTATCACAAATTAACCGTGAACAGATATAAGCAGAACATTTTAAAAAACTACAGTACATCCGTAACACCAACAAAACCCCTATTATTGCATGTATATTGAATTGATTTACCAAGAATGACTCCATACATGTATATTCATAATACAGTAACTGTGTATCATACAACCTGATGGATCATGTATTCCATGATAATACCTATTGTAATGGCTGAAGGAGAAACAGTGTTCATATGGTGTAAGCCAGCTCTTGTGCTTCATATGTGCAGAAACCTTTCAGTGGAAAAATGATGTTTCAATCCATATTACAATGACAAAACCCATATTGTGTTTATTGGCCCATGCTTCATCCTTTGTCCACCTTTGCAATACAACAGCAGAGCATCCGCTGTACACATACAATATACACTATTAAAATATTAGTGTGTAAAGAAAGCAATCCCATCAAATTCATTTGCTGTTTATATACATCAGTTTCCATCACGATGACCCATGCATGACTGCCATAATGACTGCATCTAATTTCTATTCTGCCACTGTGTCAAGTGTTTCTCATCCCAAAAATGAAAGTTGCCTTTGAGTTGCAGTTTCTAAAACTCAAACCATTGCATAGATCTGTATGAAACTCTGTTGAAACTTCTGTGTCCAGCTCTAAAGGACTTCAGTGTCTGATTTTTTTCATTATTTGACATACAGAATGTTGTGCTGATTTTACAATCATGTGGATGGATGCAGAATATCCTACTCACAATTTCTGACTTATTAGAGAGGAACATGATGAAATTTTTAGAGGCCTAGCCCTATAACTTACAATAGTACATTGGCAACTTACCATACACTCAGAATCACCCTCTGGAGTTTTACACATAGCCATATAGCTGATAATTCACTGTGTTTATAGACTGACACCATACATAGCAGACCTCAGCATGTTACTGTGCTAAAGGTCTAGGTCATGACAGATATTACCCAAAGACACACCTCCACCCAGCTATGTTATTAAACAGGGACACATGGTGGATGCAGGGCCAGTGTTAACATTTTGGGGGCCCCCAGAAAATGTCAAATTGGGGGCCCCCTAGGCACTTCCATTGTAAGTATCACCCTGTTACTACCACCCCTCGTAAGCAACCTTTTAGTTCACGCTGCAAACTTTTAGGAGTAGTACCCACAGACAGACCTGTAGCTGCAATGCTCTTACATTACAACATGCCTGTGTACCACACTATGTTGGTCCATCTCACAAAGGGATACTTAACAGTTACTGGCATTTATTTGCAACAATGATACGTTACAGCAACTCTATTTGCAGGTCTGGACTTTTGTGAAATGATGCCCTAGGCCTTCTCTTTCAACACCTACATACACACACACACACACACACACACACACACACACACACACACACACACACACACACACACTACAGTCCTCCCCTAAGATCTACCCTCCCTTCAAGGGTTCCCCATACCATGCATATTACTTTGTTTCTTTCTTTTCTCATATTTTCCTTACTGTTCATCTTTTCATGAAGCCATGGCTTTCTATATCCGATGAAATATATTTTAAAATTTCTTTTTATTTTTATGCAACCTTTTCATCCAGTGATGTCTTGAACACAAATTATGATTAAGGAAAGAAATTTACTGTTGCTGTTCAGCTTTAGTTTTCCTTGCATCCTTTCAAAACGCCTTTCCTGACTAAGACAGCACAGTAATCATCATTTAGGAAATAACTCAAATAAACCAGGGACCAAGAAGCCTAGGTTTACAGAGGGTCTGGGATGCATTTTAGAGCATTTTCTCAGCCTTTTAATCCAATGATGGCCTAACAAAAATCATGAGAAGGAAAAGAATTTCAGTCTTAGTTTTTTTTTTCTTTCAAAGAACTCATAAGTTGTGCCCAAGGCTTAATGTTCAAAGCTGACAAAATAGTAGCTCACAATAAAATACCAAGCCAGTAGTTGTGGGAATACATAGGTCGTATCTGGGAATACTGCCTGCCTCCTTAACTCCCCAAAAGACGGTCACTGCCTATGCATACCTCTGGTGTTAGACTGGGATGAAAGCAAAGGCTCAAATTGCCTTAGTCATATAGTTGAAATGACTACTGATATACACACATACATAGCATGACTCCACACCCCTAACCCTCAAAGGCAGACACATGTATATGTGTCTGATGTGTGACTCTAAGGAAAGTAAAAAAAATAATGATTGCTGTAATACAATCTAATTTCTTGCCCCTAGACAGTATCTCACAATTATGGTAACCATCTTCGTACACCTCTGAGGTCTGTCAGAAAAGTAAAAGAAACAATGACCACACTGTCCTCAGCTCAAACACAAGCTATAATGACCTCATGTGCACAACTCTAAGGTTTAACTGTAAAAGTAATGTCTTTTGGCTTTTCCCGGTTAGGGGTCGCCACAGCGGAACTCTGGTCCGCTAATGATTGGCAGTGGATTTTTACGGTGCCGAGTTGCCAGCCCGACGCCCAGCCTTCAAAGAAGGCACACCTGTTCACGCACACACCTACCTGCATATCTTGATGCAGATTAAAGAAGTAATAACCACACAATCCCTAGCCCCCCCCCCATAACCTACAAGAGTTTTCTGCAACACACATCTGCGCAGGACTTGTTTTAGAATGGGTGTGGTTGAAGACAAAGGCTATTATTAGCTTTATCCTAAAAGGGTCATATGACATCACTGTTCTGGTTAAAGTGTGTAATCAACTGATACATTCTTTTTCTCCTTATTTTCCCCCAACCAGCAACAGCTTTTATGGGAGGCCCCTACAGAGTCAAGGATGATTAAGGGAGCCCCCTGTATCCATTTATACAGACTGGGGAGTGAGGGCCACCAGTCTCTGAGAAGATCTAAGTGTCTGAATGTAATGTGATATATTTTATGCCTTAATTTTGAAATATAATTACTTGTTAGGTACATTTTTTACTGATACCCAGAAGAATAATGTATGTGTCTTGGCATTTCTGGGTATGTGCTCAGAAAAAAAAATCAGTGATATTTTACACACACACACACACACACACACACACACACACACACACACACACACACACACACACACACACGTAGGCATAAGCCATCACAGTACTAGTTTTGTACTTATTTCAGCAAATGCAAACAACAATAAATTGTGTAACACTTGTATTGTCACACCAGATCAGTAAATGCTGTTTAGCAGTCATCAGCAGCATGGATAAGTCACTTTTATGTACCTCACTGGGGAGTAATGCATACCTGTCACTGTCCCTGATTTTACAGACCTGTCACTGTCCCTGATTTCACAGACAGCTGATTTTGTTCATACTTTTGCTTTGTCCTTCATAAAAAGTTTGATTTGCTGGTAAATCATTCAAGATTACAAACAGTCAATAAATGCAGACACTGGAATTTTATACTTATTGTCCAAAAATACATGTTGATGCAAAAGGTGTTATTCTAGTAACGTTTTATGTGAATCAAGAGTAATATTTAAAATGTGTTCCTGATTCTGAGCCTTTATTCTCCTATTATTTTTGGCACTGCACTGAATTCATAAACAAATAATTTGAGCGTATCTGGTGTTCTGCAAGTATTTGTAAAACTCTCTAAAATAGAAGACCATCCTTGATGATCGGAAGCATCAGCTCTTCTTAAACTCCAAAGTCTGCAGTGAGGTAAGTCAATCTGGGCTGCTAACTCTTTAGTACTTACCTTGCTCATGTTCATTATCAGCTTTATCCTAACAGGGTCATAGCACAGCTCTGTTCAGGTTAAACAGCATAACCAGGAAATTAATAAATTGTTTTTGTTCTTCATTTTTCTCCAACCAGCAGCAGCTTTTGTGGGGCCCCCACACTGTCAAGGAGATTAAGGGGGCCCTCTGCAGCCAGGAGTATTCCTGGGAACTAAAGATGGCTATGTAGTTAGGTTTAGTGGAGAAAATGTCCAACAGCAGGGTTTAACTAAGTTAGAAGCACAATGTCAGTGTTAAAATATTTAGTAGAATTGTGATGCCTGTTGATAAAACACTGTTACTATAACCAAAAATATCTTTGAATTTTAAGGGAAATATAAATAAGAGTTATTACCCACCTGGTTTATTAAGTATACAATATTGTTGTACTAGCTTTTGTTGGTTTGATAGACATGTTGCAAAATATCAGGATAAGATAACTTGCTGTAGTTGTGGGCCCTGCAGAACTGGGGGCCCCCAGCGATCGCAGGGTTCACTGGTGCCTAAAGCCGTCAATGGGTGGATGTGCATGCCTGCTGATTTGATACAGCAATACTGTTGTCTTTTATAAATGATCATCTTCAGGACCTTCCTGTACAGGCATCAATGTATTTTTTCTGCATATGCAGGGATTGATCATACTACCTCTCTCTTGAACAAAAGGACAACATAAGAATTATTCAAATCATCTTGAAATTCACTGCTGGCAAAAATTTGTCAGACATTTGTATCATCAGTGAACTTCTTATAGATTTGCTTTTCTGACTGGTACTTCATCTGTACCTCATGCTTAGTACACTTGTAAGCTAACTGTTTAGGATAATAGGATCATAAGAAGTTACTAGGCTAATGGCCCTAGGGCCCTTACAAGCCTAGCCGATTTCTGCTCTTGTTTTCATGATCAGTACCTATTGACCCTGTCCAAGAGTGACACAAGTGGAACCCCCATGGTGAATTTACTGTTACCCATCCAATCATCTAGATTGTGCTTGAAGAGGGCCAATGAGTTGCTCTGTTTGACATGAAGTAGGAGTCTGTCCCAAAGGTGTGGTAACCTCTTGGAGACAAACCTGTCCCTGCAGCAGGTTCTATTAATGTCACATACCAGGTTAGGGTCTTTAGAGTGAGTAACCCATGAGCCATTGGACTTATGGATATGCAGCATTTCCAATAAAGCAGAGTCAGAGATTGCCTTATATACAAGGCAGAGATTGCCTCTGAGTAGTCTGTATGAAACAGAGTAAAGTGACAGTGATTTCAGCTGATCCACATAGACAGATGCTGAATACCTTGAATTCTCCTTGTGAGGAACTTTTGTGGTACATACCAAAAGGGGCGTTGTACTCAATTATTAGCCTGATGAGGGAAGAGTACAGGAAGGTTATAACTTCTTTTTTTCTGGAGACACTGCCCTTATTTATGAGATAAGCAATATAGAATGTCCTTCTTACCATTGTGGAGACATGGTGATCAAAGGTAAGGTTGCTGTCAACCTGTGTGCCCAGGTCCCTCACCACTGAGTGCATGCTTAAGGTAATTCTATTGATGTAGTAGTAAGCAAAAACATTACTCTTACTGAAAGGGATGATAATAAATTTTTTTGCATTTAAGTTTATTGAGTTTAAGGCCATGACTTTGGCACTAGTCATTTGTTTGTGTAAGACCCTTTTGTAGGATGTTGACATTGTTTGGGGATTCTGTGACCGCCCCCAATTTGCAGTCATCAGCAAACTGTCAGTCACAGACCTTAAGTTTTTGGTTGTACTTCAGAGAAAGTGATTCCAAGGACTGATCCCTGTGGAACACCACTGGTTATGGATCTGCTGTTGGAGGTGGATTCCTCTATTTTGACTGTATGGGTTCGCTCGGTGAGCCAGTTAGTGACACACCTAACAATAAAAGGGTTGCTAACATAGCTGGGTGATATTGTCAATAATGCCTTAGAGGTGAATAGTGACAAAAGCCTTGGCCAAGTCCAGGTAGGCTGTATGGACAATTTTCCCCTAATCCAGGGATTTGGTGACTGTCTTGAAGAAGTCCATCAGGTTTAACAGGCATGATCTCCCTTTGACAAATCCAAACTGAGTAGGGTCAAGTGTTTGGGGATTACCTATATCTTTGCTAAGGTCCATGATGATTTGCTCCATGGCCTTGCAGATAAGGCTAGTAAGGCTAATAGACCTATAGTTCCCGGGGTCAGTGGAAGTACCACCCTTGTGCAAGGGGATAATGGTGGCCGTTTTCCATTCAGCTGGGATGAAGCTGGTGCTTAGACTATGATTAAAAAGAGTACCCAGTGGTGTTGCTAATTCTTGTTGCAGCCCATGTAGGATACAGCCTGGGATGTTATCAGGTCCCATAGATGCTGTGTTTTGGCCTTAGAGAGGGCATTTATCACCTGCTCTCTAGAGTTTCTGAACCTCTCCCCATGTTTTGCCATCTGCCCATCTCTGAACTCACTCTGACTATCACAAGTGCCAGCATGACACAATTCCATCTATATTGGTGTCAACACTGTAAAGAACAATTCATTTTTTACTTTGGGAAATATTTTGGTTTGTAACATTAGTTTCTTCCTAGTTACACTGATATAGCAACCTTTCTTTTGTCTTAAATGTGTCTGAAACATATGTTCCCTGTTTGTTTTATACCTTCTGGTTGTTTCCCCTCCAGCCTGGCATTGGCCTTTGTCACGTCTATATCAACCTATATGCTGTCTTTCATAGAGGCCTGCTTCAGTCTTTCCAGTCCCATGTCTGTCCACCTTCTGAGTACCTAATCTGTTTTTTTCATGCTATCTAAGTGATCTCCCTGCTCATCATCCAGACGCAGCTGCACCATGACTATAATCTTCATTTGTCCAGCATAGAGATGCATACTAGTTCTACTTAAGATCATTATTGCTGAGAATATCAACACTGAAATAAATAATGCAGTTCAACAAACTCTTCTTACTTGTAAGTCCAAAATTATACATTTGCATCAGAACAACTTCATATAGCTGGCCACCACATCTGAGATTAGAATACATTGATTTATAGAGTGCTGTTAGAAAGCAGGATGAAAGGGGTGGCTGTTCCTGTTTCAAGCTGCTGGGGCACAGTCAGCACTGTAGAAGAGACTGTTTAAATGGCAGTGTTTGTCTGTTAGGAATTGTAGCAAGTAGCTAGTATAGCTCTTTGCTGCAGTTTAGTAAAGGGGCTCAGTACAGCTTATTAAAGAGGTATTATGTATATTCATAAAATCACTTTCCTTACCTTGAAGACTCTGTAAACAATATTTTAGCTTAAAAAAAGACAGTCAGTCAGTGAACTATTATAATTTTTTGTAGCAGTTTAACAAAGATGTCTGCTTTTCTTTTGGACTTCAACTCTAAAAAGATGAGAGGCCTCTTTTTTCAGTTCTCGACTTCAGTCAAGGAGGTGGCACCAAATGAAACATTTCCATGGTGACAACTGACCTTACTACAGATCTGCATTTGTATGTTGTATACATCTCCTTATACCCTTTTGAACATACATTCCGGTATCAATTCCAATTTCTATGGATAACTTTGTTACATGTCAATTTTTTGATGACTGTGACTTGGTTTATTAAATACTGCCACTGTTCTTTAGTTATTAATGTAGCATTTCATACACCTACACAGCTTGCAAAATATAATTACATTTTCAGCATAATAAACACTTCAGGATGTATTTCCTCCCACGTATCTCAAATATGTAGAAATGACAATGCATGACGTAATGCACATCTGTTTATTATTATTATTCATAAACATAAAGTATTAAACTTATTACTAGTTGGATTTACAGTAAAACAATAGCTACAATACTTCAGTCCTCACATTCAAATGCCAACAAAACTAAATCTGAGTAAGATGTCTATGCATACCATGTCTGTAGAGTGTTTGAAAGAGTTATTACCTTAATTATATCACTTTGGACATTACTGAGTAAAATATGTAGTTATGCCAACATCTGCTGCATTACTTTGCACCTTTTTCTACTTATGCTAAAAACAGCACACTGATCTCAAGTAAACCAAAAATCATTTCCAGCAGATACATTTCGAAACAAAATTGCAAAAAATCTATAAGTATTTGCAGAGCATTCAGTATCACCACATTCACCTCAAAGAGCCTCAGAGAACTTTCTCTTCAAAACATGCAAAATTTAGACAGTATTTACTCAAAAGCATATTCCAATATGGCCACTAATGTTGACAACTTAACTTAATCATTAAATAGCAACATATGGCCTAGAGATTTCCATAAAAAATAGATAGAGGAAAGATATTAATAGAATATTATCACATTCTAATATATCATACAATACTGCATTTTATATATATATATATATATATAGGTTTATAGGTGTTTACTAGACTAACGATCACAAGGGCCTTTTTAAGCCTAGCCATACATCCCAAATCTCTGAGAAGTTCTGATACCCTTGATAAGTGTAAGCATGGACATGGGAGATGAACCATTTACAGGTTACCTGTTTGCATCAGAGACATAGATGCCAAGCCATGGATACATTTCTGGTTTCCCATCCAGTTGTCCAAGTTGCACTTGAATTGGATTAGGGAAGAACTCTGCTTCACATGGATGGGGAGCCTGTTCCATAGATGGGGTAGTGTTTGGGATACATACCTATCTCTCCAGCAGGTCCTATTTATATCACAAGCAAGGTTTAAGTCTTTAGAACAGGTAATTCTGGTACTGTTTGTTTTGTGAATATGCAGGAGGTCCATCAGAGTGGGGTCTGACAATGCATTGTATGCCAGGCATAAATCTCCCCTCAAAAGCCTATAGGAGACAGAATACAGGGATAAGGCCTTGAGGCAGTCTGCATAGGACATATTACTTACGTCATGTATTCTTTTAGTGAGGAACCTTTGTGGATGTACCAGCTGTTGGATATGCCTGGTTAGGTACATACCAAAGGGGGCATTGTACTCAATGATAGATCTGATGAATGCTGAATACAGTGGAACAATGACTTCCTTGCACTTAGATACCATACCTTTATTTATAAGTTGCTCAACATAGAATGATTTCCTCACCACTGTAGACACGTGATGATCAAAGGCTAGATTACTGTCTATGTGTGTCCCTAAGTCCCTGACTACTGGGTCAACTCTAAGGGGTGTGTTGTCAATATGATAGTTACTAGGGATGGATGGATGCATTTCTTCGCATCTGGTTTTAGTCCATGACTCTGACACCAGTTGTTTGTCTGTGTCAGCCCCTCCTGGAGAGCATTTGTGTCAGTGTGAGATTCAATGACAGCTCCTAATTTGCAATCACCTTCAAATTTAGTCAGCCAAAGACCACTGACATTGGCCTTGACTTCTGAGAAGTAAATGCCAAAAAGTGGTCCAAGGACTGATCCCTGAGGGACTCCACTTGTGACTGTCCTCTTTGTAGAGATGGACTCCCCAATTCTAACTTCCTGGGTCCTGTCTGTGATCCAGTTGGCTATCCACCATGACATACCGGGTTGTACCTAACCTCTTGAGTTTGTCAACAATGCCCAAGTGAGGTATTGTATCAAATGCCTTGGCCAAGTCAAGGTAGGCAGTGTGAATGATTTTGCCCTCATCCATTGTTTTCATGACCTTCTCAAAGAAGTCCACCAGGCTGAGTAGGCATGATCTGCCCTTGACAAAAACAAACTGGGTAGGGTCCAGTGTCTGGAGGTTTACTATATCTCTGTTGATCATCTCCATGATAATTCTTTCCATGGCTTTACATATAAGACTAGTGAGATGTATGGGTCTGTAGTTTCTAGGGCCTGTAGAAATCCCACCTTTGTGCAGAGGGATGACTGTTGCCTTTCTCCATTCATGAGGCACACAGCCTGTTTGGAGGCTACAGTTAAATAGTAATTCCAGAGGCCCTGATAGGTCATGTTTCATGCTATTTAGAAGACATCCTAGGATATTGCCTGGGCCCATTGATGCAGTGTTCTTGGTCTTAGAGAGAGCATTAAAGACCTGTTCCCTAGTGATAGTAGGGGGAGTTATATTTGATATTTCCTGAGGGAAGGTTGAGGGGGAGAGAGGAGTAAAGTTGGAGCTGAATTTATCAGCCAGGAGGTTTGCTATATCTTCTGGCTCAGTATAGGTGGCTCCATATTCAATGAGCTTTGCAGACAATTGTGTATTGCCTTTGAGGCTGCAAACATAGCTAAAGAATGCTTTGTGGTGGTCCTTGGCCTGGGAGGCCAAACTTACTCATATTTGGCTTTGGTAGAATTTACTTCTCCTCTGAGTTGTTTGCTTAGTTTAATGAGTGTGCTTTTATCCTGCTGGGTGCTGCACCTCCTAATTTTTCCCACAATTTTCTTCCTCCCATTATACAGCAGATTGATTTTGTGATTCCACCAATGTGGCTTGTTTTTTGAGTTAGTTCTGTACTTCTTCCTGGTGGGTACATCTGCCTCTATACAGCTATTAACATGCTTGTGTAGGGTTTCTGTGAACAGTTCTGCATAGGCAGAAGTGTTTTCAGGGTTTATAGGGGCTTGAAATTTTGCCAAGTTCTCACTTAATAGCAGGAGGTTCATAGGTTCATAGGTTCATAGGTTCATACTAGGCTATCTGCCCTAGGGCATTTATAAGCCTATCCAGAATGTGTTTGGCTTTCGCCACCCATTTTAAATTTATTTTGCTATGGCCTTTTTCGAGGTTAGTATACTGTGCCTCTGTCTAACAGTGACACAGAAGTGATACCCAGGGTAAACCTACGATCTCCCATCCACTCATCAAGATTCCTCTTGAAGAGAGTCAATGAGGGACTCTGCCTAACCTGGACTGGGATTTTATTCCAGAGTGAAGGGAGCCTCTGGGTTATGAATCTGTCCCTCCAGCATGTCCTATTTATTTCAGTGCTGAGGTTCACGGATTTTCTGAGGTGCAGCATGTCCATTAATTCCGGGTTGGACATGGCTTTATACGTCAGGCACAGATCGCCTCTGAGCAGGCGGTATGCCACTGAGTAGAGCTGGAGTTTCTTTAACCGGCAGCATATGGCATCTGTTTGAGCCCTTTGATCCTCTTGGTGAGGTACTTTTGGGGTCTTTCCAGTTGCTGCAGGTGTCTGGTAAGGTACATCCCAAAGGGGCATTGTACTCAATTATGGGCCTGATGAGGGATGAGTAAAGAGGCAACGATGACCTCCTGATCTAGATGTGAATCCCTTCATGATTAGGTGGGCTATATAAAATGTTTTTCTAACCACTTTGGCCACGTGGTTGTCAAATGAGAGATTGTTATCAACTTGGGTCCCCAGGTCCCTAATTACTTCTTCTGTACTTAATGGATTACCACCTATGTGGTAATTTGTGGGCACTTTGTTTTGCCAAAGGATGACTATACACTTTTGGCATTTAGCTTGAGACCATGGCTCTGGCACCAGTTGTCTGTTTCTATGAGGCCCTTTTGGAGGATGCTTGTGTCGGCTGGAGAGTCGATTATGGTGCCCAGTTTGCAGTCATCTGCGAACTTGGTCAGCCACAGTCCTTCTGTGTTGGCCTGTACCTCCGAGAAATATATACCGAATAAGAGAGGTCCCAGGACTGAGCCTTGTGGGACACCACTTGTAGCTGGTTTGGAGTCTGACATGGCTCCAGCAATTCTAACCATGTGGGTTCTGTCCTTGAGCCAGTTTGCAATCCATCTAGTGACATAGGGGTTTATATTTAAGCTGGTGAGCTTATCTATAATGCCCGAGTGGGGTATTGTATCAAGGCTTTTATGAGGTCCAGGTAGGCTGTGTGGACCACCTTCCCTCGCCAATGGCCTTGGTGACTGTTTCAAAGAAATCAACAAGGTTTAAGAGGCAGGATCTGCCCTTAACAAAGCCGAACTGGGTAGGATCCAGTGTTTGTAGGTCCCCAGTATCTTTATGTATGAGGTCCATGATGATCCTTTCCATAGCTTTGCAGACCAAGCTAGTCAGGCTTATGGGGATAGTTTCCAGGATCCGCTGAGGCACCACCTTTATGGAGAGGGACCATTGTTGCTGTACGCCACTCTTTGGGCACATATCCTGTAGTAAGGCTGTTATTGAACAGTAGTTTTATGTTTGGGTTTAGCTCTTCTTGGAGTTCATGTATGACGCAGCCACCATCTGACACCATCTGGTCCCATTGATGCTGTGTTTTTGCTTTGGAGAGGCAGCTCTTACCTGAGCATCTGAGATGTCAGGGGCAGCACTCTGCTGGGATAGATATTTGCCCTTTGGTGGGAGGGAACCTGTCAGCTAGGATGTTGGCAATGTCTGTGGGTTCGGTGTATTTTTTGTCATTTTGGACTAATTCTGAGCATATCTGGGAATTACCACCCAGGTTCCTAACATAACTAAAGAAAGCCTTGTGATTATCCTTAGTGTCCTGTGCATTTTTCTCTCTAAGCTGGCCTTAGACAATTTTATGTGTGCCCGTAGTTTTTGCTAATACTGATCAGTGATGCCTTCCCTTTTTTGGGATTTTGCTCTATCATTTTGTAGCTTCCTCCTTCTATTGTATAGTTTGTTTATGGCTGGGGTCCACCAGACAGGACGTCTGCCTTTGGAGGATTGGGTCTTGGTTTTATTTGGGATCGATGATCCATGCATTCCTGAAGGTGTTCATAGAATGCGTTTATAAAGGATTCTGCGGTCTGGGCCGTATTTTCCACAGGCCGGGGCTTTGAAGGATTCCACCTCAGTTTTGAGGAGTGTGAAATTTGCTTTAGAGAAGTTTTCACTGTGGTTTTCTGGGCAGGGGTGGGGTCGGGATGTGAATATCCAGTGAGATTAGTTTATGGTCTGATCTTACCAGTGAGGGATACACTTCTGGTCTGGAGCATAGAGTCCCCATGTTGGTGATGATCAGGTCCAGTATGTTTTCCCTCTTGTGGGAGTGGTAACAAGTTGTTCCATAGCATCTGAGTTTATAAATTCTAGGAACCTTTGGGCTAGGGTGTTGGAGCTAGAGTAATGCTCCCAGTCTATGTTTGGGTAGTTGAAGTCACCCAATATAATGGTGTTTGGAGAGACCTTCATATTTTCCAGTGTTCTCAGGAAGGCAGAGTGGGGTTCCTGGGTTTGGGAGGGTGGTCTGTAGCAGGCTATAAACTGGAAGGCAGTTTTACCCACTGTTAGTTGCACATGGATAGTCTCTGATGCTTCGTGCTTTGCCACCAACCTGGAGGTGTGGGTATCTTTGATGAATATCGATATTCTGCTTTTTGTGGTTCGGTCCAAGTTTTGGGGCGAAAAGCATGGTATGAGGTATAACCTGGTAGTGCTGGTGCTCTTGGGAGCCCTGAACCAGGTTTCTGTTACTGCACAGATATCGATGTTCTCCATGCTAAGGAGAGTTTGTGCATCTTGAGGTTTAGACTTCTGGCATTGAGTAGCATTACTCTTAGTTTCTTATCCCTTGTGATACCTATGGAGGTGGGTTTGTCTTTGAGCCTTGCCTAAAAAGGCACTATGGGGAGAGCCTTTGCCAATATCCAAAGCCCAGGGGTGACAGGTGCAAGCTGTCCCTAGCAAAGCATCTGTCGAGCATATCATCCCAAGCTGACAGGCATTGGATCCCCTTTGAATGACACCAATACTCAAGCAAATTGTTGAAATTGATCATCTTGTCTTCATATTGTGGCATCATTCTTGGTGAGGGTAAGATGCTACTCAAGGTCAGGGTCATACCGGCCTGGGCTACATGCTCAGGGAGCCTTTATGTCTCTTTTCATGTAGTCCAGGGAGGTACATCTCAGGTCATTCACACCAGCATGGACAATGACTGAGTCATATTTGTACTTGCCTTGGAGTGACCTGAGTGCTTGTATCCTAGCCCGACAGGCTGCTCACCGTGACCCTCTCCTTGTTCAGCCTGGTGAGCGGACGCCAGTGTGCCTGATGATTGAGTCACCTATTACAAGTGTATCAGGTGTTGTTTAGTCTTAAGGGCTGTGACTGTTCACACTGGCTTTGTGAGCTATGTGTTGCGTGTTTTGTTTTGGGGTAGCGGCTGCTTGGGTGTCTGCTTTGGAGGTCTCTGCTGCTTCGGCAGATCTTTATTTAGAGCCTCCGAGTATGTTTTTGTGTGATTATGTGTTTGGTTTGCTGTCGTGGTAGGTCTATGTGAGACTGGAATTGTAGTGAGTGTGGTTTCCTTCACCTCCTGACTGGTTATGCCTGTACTGAGTTGAGAGAGCTTAGCCTCCAGTTTGGCTATATGGTTGCATCTCTCACATGTGTTGGAATTTGTTCGGAGGAGGAGAGGGTTGTCTGTGTACATGAGGCAGTTGTAACATTGCCTCAAGATTCCCAGATTCACCAGCTGGACCGGAGAGGAGATTGACAACTGACCTTTGGACATGCTAGAATAATATTGGGAATTCCTTAATAATTGAAAACCAGGGCCAGTAAGGAGTGAGGGTTTAGTGCTTTTAATTTTTAGTGCTGCCTTATATAATTGCTTTAGTGAGCAAGTGCCAGGTAACTTAAGTGCAATGTGTTACAGGTAACTTAAATGCAAAACGACAAACAGTAACTTTGTTTCAAGTGAAACAAGGTAATAAGTACAGTAAGCTATGTCGATATCACTAGTGATCTACAGAAGCTGAGAAGCCAGATTAGGTGGAATTAGCGTTCCAGGGAAATAACAAGCAAACAAACAACAAGCATATAAACAAAGCTAGATTCAGCAGGCCTGGATCTAGTCTATGCTACAGCAAACAAGGTGTACCAATTTCAGTAAGATACAGTTCAAATATTCAGGCACTATAAACCTTTAACCAGAAATTCCCAGCTCAGAAGGGCAGAGTCCAGCCTCTTCTCCCACAAGAGTGCAGACCACAAACCTTCTTAATGTAAAATAACTGGCCTGAAGCCCAAGTGCTTAAACCAGAACTAATACACTTTAAGAATAACAGACACTGGGCTCTCAATCAGCAGTTCCCAACTTAGAAGGATGAAAGCTACCTGTCCTGCCACCACAGTGCATGCCACAAACCTTCCTAATGTAAAACAACTGGTCTGAAGCCCAAGTGCTTAATCCAAAAGACTTAGAATGATAGCTACACTTTAATCAAGTTACTACCAAGCAGTAATAAATACAATTGAATACTTTAGAGAATGCCTGGATTAGTGCTCAAGTTACACAAACAAAGCTTGATCCAGCAGGCCCGAATCCAGTCTATGCCACAGCAAACAAGGCACACCAACTTCAGTAAGAAGCAGTTCAAATATGCATGCACTATAAGCCTTCAACCAGAAATTCCCAGCTCAGAAGGGCAGAGTCCAGCCTCTCCTCCCACAAGAGTGCAGACCACGAACCCTCTTAATGTAAAATAACTGGCCTGAAAGCCCAAGTGCTTAAACCAGAATTAATACACTTTTAGAATAACAGACACTGAGCCCTCAATCAGCAGTTCCCAACCTAGAAGGATGTAAGCTACCTGTTCTGCCACTACAGTGCAGATGGTTAGCCTTAGAATAGTTCCTGAATATTCCCAGTTTATCTGGGGGTACAGGTTTTATTTTTATTTCAAAGGAGACCATTTTGTGGTCTGACCATACTAAGGAAGACATTAGAGTAGGGAGTGTACATCACTCTCCCATATTAGTGAGGATCAGATCCAGTATGGTTTTACCTCTGGTTGGTGTATTGACTATCTGGTCCAGGGAATTTGCATTTACAAAATCTGGGAATCTCTGTGCATGTACATTTGATGTTGTAAGGATTCCCAGTTAATAGTGGGGTAATTAAAGTCACCCATGAACATTGTATTGGGTTGGATGGTTAGTGTTTCTAATAAGTTTAAATACATGGTATGGGTTTCCTGGGTCATAGAGGGGGACCTATAGCTTGCAAGGAAGAGGTATTGAATTTTACCTATGGTGATTTGAACATGGAGCAGCTCAAGTGCATTGTCATGTTTGACCAGCCTTGAAGTATATTTATTTTTTATGTAAACAGAGACACCTTCACCTTTAGTCCCTGCCTGTGAAGTAGCTGGCCTAAATGTGTGGAAGGCATTATAACTCTACACTGTTGGTGTGCAGTCTGCGGCTTTAAACCACGTCTCAGAGACCGCGCAGACATCAGCATTCTCTAGGGTAAAGAGAGCTTCCTGGGAGTGGAGTTTCTTTGTTTAGGCTCCTAGCATTGAGCAGTAATACCTTTAGATTTTCTTGGTTTTGATTTGTTATGTCTGAAGTACTTTCAGTTTGGCATTGCCTAAAAAAGGCACTATGGGTGAAGACAACATTTTAGCTAATATTCGAAAGCCTAGAGGGGAGAGGTGCAGACCATCCCTAACAAAGCAGCATGGTCTGTTGACCATCTCCTTCCATGCTGACAAATATTGCACCCCCTTAGAATGACACCAGAAACTAAGCCAATTATTAAAGTCAATCATCTTTTGTTTATATTGTGGCATCATTCTTGGAGAAGGTAAAATGCTGCTCAATGCTAGACTCATACCAGCCTAAGACACATATTGCAAGAGCTCTATGATGTCTCTCTTTATATAGTCTAGGGAGGTACTTTTCAGATCATTTACTCCCACATGGACTATGACTGAGTCATATTGGTAATTGTGATCCAGTGACCTGAGTGCATGCATAATGTGACAGATCCTAGCCCCTGTAAGCAACTGACTGTAACTTTCTCCTTACTCAGCCTGGTGAGAGGGACATCAATGTGTCTGACAATGGAGTCTCCAATGATTAAAATGTTGGATTGTGTGGTTACTTACCTTATGGGTTTAGAGGCAGAGGATCCATGAGATGTAGCTCTATGTGTTGACATGGGTGTTGTTTTGAAGGAGTGCATTTGGGGCTGCTGAGGGTACTTCTTATGTGTACTTTGTCTAGGAGATCTTTGTGGTTTAGGAAGGTTACATGTAAGTGCCTCAGTATATGTGGGTCTATATGTCTGCTTTGAATTGTGCGTGATGGGTGCAGCATCTGTACTACTGACATCCTTATTGACATCAGGAGTACTTTTATGTGAGAGCTTTGCCTCCAGTGATGTTGTGTCAATACATCCCTCACGTACTATATCAGTTTGTTTGAGAATTAACTGGTTTTCAGTAAACATGAGGCAATTTCTACATTGCCTCAGGATGCCCATATCCACCAAGCTGGTAATGGAGACATCCAGGGCTAATGGGGTATATAGATGTTACACTGATCAAGGAATGGAAAGTGAAATTTGTTTACATATCAGCTGTGCTAACATTTAGCTCTATGGTCAATTACTTTAGAAAGCTGTTAAAAGGTGCATACAGAGATAGTGCTGCTAAGCAGGAATGTTAAGCTACAAATAATGTTAAAAAAAGTCACAAAATTCACCATGCAAGATGTATAAGGGTGAAGGCACATACACATACACAAAACATGTGTGTGCGTGTGTGTGTGTGTGTGTGTGTGTGTGTGTATGTGTGTGTGTGTGTGTGTGTGTGTGTGTGTGTGTGTGTGCATGCGTGCGTGCGTGTGTGTGTGTATGCATGTATTTTATGCGTGTGTGTGTGTGTGTGTGTGTGTGTGAGTGTATATTTATGTATCTATACATATCTATAAATATAGATATAGATAGATAAGTCTGTGTGTGTGTGTGTATTTGCATGTATGTGTGTGTATATATATATATATATATATATATATATATATATATATATATATATATATACACATATATGTATAGATTCCCATCATTACATCATTCATACAAATGACTGATCTCTAAATGTTTGACCCTAAAAGGTCAAAAACGCACACAAAAAAAGAAAATCCCCCAAAACCTTTATACATGTTTATTCAACAGGGGCAAGCCTTGCCTGCCCTCCCTTACACCATGCTCATTATATATACCAACTCCAAGATTGCACTACAATGGGGAAAGGGCAGCTTTGCAGAACAAGCCAATGCCATTTGTCAAATTCTGAAATTTTGACTGAACATGCAGGTAATACATGAATTCAACATTCTGAGCAGTTGATGCAGTGAATGAGACCCATCCATATGGCACTACAAAACAGTGTAATTTAGAGAGTTCATTGGATATAAGGACTGTACTAACAGAATGCATATTGGATACAGAATCTGTGGTGGTAAACATATTAGAATAATCAAGGTATGAAAGATAAAATGTGTCTCCTAGTCAGTTGAACTAATATTTAAGTCTATGGCCAACTATTTTAGAAGGCTGTAAAAAGGATGGTGTTAGTAGGGAGTGGTGCAGCATGGTAATTGCACATTAAATGAAATTCTAGACATGTCTACAGTCTGTTCTTGCCATCTTACTACATAATATATGATATGAACTGTGTGTCACTTAAAAATGCATTATAGCATCATGGTAATATCAAAAAGTTAAATATAGCAATGTTTGCATGTGCTTAAGAAATTCTGCTCCTATATTCGATGTACATATACTATTTATCATACTGAGCAAAGAAAACATAAATGACTAGTGAACACTCACCCTAGATGTCTGTCAGTGAAACATTTAGCACCAACATAAGCAGACTGACATGCCTACCTGGACAGTCACAATGTATATAGTCTGCCTATATTGCCACAGCTCTCACCATATCTTAGACATTCCCCCGGATTCAGCAATCCTCCGTGTAAGACTAAATAAGTCTTACACGGAAGCTGTAGTTGAACGGTATGACGTCAGCATGCCATGCATATTCATGAGGGCATGCTGACTCATACTCTAGTCTAACACGGTCCGTGTAGGAAAGTAGGGGGCGTGTCTGATTGCCGAGTACTGCAAAGGGACACGCCCCCAGAAGAGTTAGAGTCCTGATAGTAAACACCCACGAGTGAGTCCACCGAAATGTCAAGAAACACAACACCACACATCCCCACAGACTAAACTCTAGTGAAAGTGTTTAAAAAGTAAAAATAACCATTCCAATTTTTTTATAATTTCCAATATGTTTGCCATTTGCATTTCGTTTGCTGGTATGCCCTTCGCTCAACCACAGTTAGCAGATATGACATTGAAAAGCATATAAGATCTACATATGCAAATTAAGCAAAGTAGTAATAGCGTAGTGGTAGAGACGTCGGCCAAAGAATAGATAGTCACGGTTTGAGCCCCACAACATCCCTCAATTTTCTTTAAAACAATTCCCGATATATATAAATTTAATTTAAGTAAAATGTAATGAAATGGCCCATGTATGAACAAAACCTATATTATGTATATATAAAAGGATCATAATTGCCAGTAGCTTAGCAGCTGTACCTACATGAGTGCCGGTAGCTACAGCTGTACCTAGCTTAATATGAGTGCCTGTTGCTAAGCAGCTTTACCCAGCTTAAAATGAGTGCAGCTGGCTTTACCCAGCTTAAAATGAGTGCCCGTAGCCAAACAGCGCTGAACCCAGCTTAATATGACTGCACATAACTAAATAATGCTTTATTCAACGTAAGCCGTTTGTGCAGAGCTGCGCAGTGCGTCAACCAGCTTACCATCGGGCAATGTTGGGCAACGTGTAGCAAAGTTGCCTTTACACAGACACAACTCCTAGCCTGTCTAGACAGTAGAAAAATAAAAAAGCAATGACAAGGGTTGAACCCGGGATACTGTGCACCATAGTCAAAACACTGAACCACTAAGCCATGACACTTGTACCTAGAAATCCAGTATTACCATACATATAGGAATGAATGAAAATATAACCATGACAAAGCAGGTTTGCTCTTAGCTGAGAAATTTCCAAAACGGCCAATCACAAATAAGTGCGGGAAAACCGGCATATATAAGCTCCATAGGCGGGAATACACACCATAACTGATTGTGGTACCCATTTGCAGTCAGGATGGCAGGTGTTGGAGAGGGAAATCGCTTTAGAGTGCAAAGGTGGGGCATTGAGGAGTCCAAATATATGGTTTGGCTCCTAGTCCATCATCATGAAGGCCGACTCATGCAGTGCCAGGTTCAATGGGGCGATAAGGCAGAGGCATGGAACCAGTTGTCACATGATCTCACCAGTGCCACAGGCATTCTGAGGACTGGTGAACAGGTCTGTTACCACCATGTGGACCTGAAGCGACGAAAGGAGGACCAACTGAACCGATGGATCCAGGAGGCCCGTCAAATGCCCAATGCCCCACTACTAAGTATACATGTAATTAAGTATGTAAGAAATGCTATCCTAGCCTATAGTATGGATAGGTATGTTCCAATATCCCTTCATTTATATTATAGCTGCAGGTGTTCATTCCACGAATCGGCAAGCCTATGCTGATAGGCTGGTAAGGCTGCTCCACCAGGCAGGTTAGTAATTATTCAGCTGGTATTATTATAGAATATAAGTGAGACAGCCTGTAAATGAGTTCAGTGTTGTAACCCAGTAATAAAGGTCAAATAAGCCTAGAATAAAGCTTCTGCTAGTATTCTAAGATCAGATAAGTGATGCAGCCTGAAAAGGAGTATTGTAATCCATTAATAAAGAGTAAACATGTCTCAAATAGAGTTCCCACCTGTATTGTAATATCAGATAACTGCTTCAGCTTGAAAATGAGTGTTCTAATCTATCAATAAAGGACAGACAAGTACTGAATACATCCTTGTATAGACTGTCATATGAAATAAGTGAGTCAGCTGGAAAGGATTGTTGCAACCCAGTAATAAATGTTAATAAAGCCTAGAATTAATTACCATCCTGAAATGTAAATATAAAATAAGTGAGAGAGTGTGAGAAAGACCTTGAAGTCTGTAATAAAGGTATACTGCATGCACGACATAATGAAATGAATGAGACAGCCACAACCAAAGAGTGAAATGTTTTAATAAAGTACAATACCTGGACTGTGTCCATCCCACATTTTGGATATGTTGTTGTACCCTTGCATTATGGAGATAGTATGGTTGTATGAAATGCTGAACATCCACAGTTGTCTAGGCCCATATAAACTGGCTGATGGGAATGCCAGTATGTCAGAAGAATATTTATAGTCCTCAACTGTGTCATGTATAGTATATTTACCTGTTTATCCGTACATAAGCAGCTTGTGCTTGTGATCCCACAAATGTCAGTGTGCTGCTAGAACTGTTCAAATGTAGCAGGATGAATACAAATGGAATGTATATTAATGTAGCAGTAACATCTCCATCACCAACATTTGTAAGGTTACATACAGGAAACTGTACTAATACATGTAGGGGATATATATCTGTGATCAAGGAATGGAAAGTGAAATTTGTTTACATACTAA